>NW_007248725.1:198289-342013 GCF_000164805.1 Carlito syrichta | reverse complement strand
ATACTAATGCACTAATTTAAGGAAAATAGGGCACTGATGTTATTTGGTCTAAAAAGAAGGCTGGGAGAGAGACTAAGTGATACCTAGTAAAGGGAATTAGGCTTAAATTGCACAAGAAGGGATTGAGGACAGACACTGACAATGTTTATGTTGTTGGACCTAAGGGAGAACTTTCTTACAAGACCCTGAGACACTTCAAGGAAGTAGATTTACTTTCTGATCTGCATGAGGCGGGGCAGTGACAGGATGCTGTGACGAAGCCCTTCCCACCCTAACTTTCTCTGATTGTATAGTTAGGCGCTAACTAATAGATTCTTTGCCATGACAGCTGCTCTTTGCTGTCACATTTTCAGGGTCATACTTTGATGCAGCACTGCATACAGTGTGATATTTCTGATGTGACAGTCCTCCTGGATTCAGAGTGGGTGGCAGGTAAGTAGTGATGACTGCTGGTGGGATGATAGACAGCCACTAGAAAATGTCAAGCATTTGCAGCATACAACACCTTCAAGATGTCTTAGAGGAACCCCCTTCGTCCCAGGAATAAGAATACCCCCAAAGAAAGAGAGGCTTTAGATAAAAACCAGTTTGAACTGTACATGATGGTGTCTTGCACTTCAGACTAAAAGACCAGACAGACACCTCCTTGTCTTGCCCACCTGACTGTCAGCTCCTGGATTGTCCCCTGGGGCTGGTGTCCCTCTCACTCAGAGGGTCGTCCAACTCACAGATATCTTGCTAAATGATTGATCTGTTCCTGAGCACAGGGAGAGAAAGGAATGAGAGGGAGAGGATGGTGAAGTAGTCCCTCTAGGAGCTTTGATGGTGCCGTTCGAGCTCAGCAGGCTCCACTTCAAAGCCCTTTGCCAGTGGTCATTAATGAGTCCTCCCTTCTCTAGCGGGGAGAGGACTTTGCTGACAGAGGAATGGAGGTTAAGTGCTGGCTCAGTACTTTCCAGCTGGGATTAAGACATCAGAGGCCCCCGGGCAATGTAAGTAAGTTCTGAACATGAAATCCTTAGAGGAAAAGGGGCTGAAAAGCAACAAGGTAATTCAATCTGAAATGAGTGTTTTAGTTCTTAGAGACAGGAAGGCAGCCCTTTCCATGTCCTTAGACATGTGCAGGGAAGTGCTTATGAAACGAGAAGTCCAGTGTCCCAGGTTTGGTGAGGTCAGGCTCATGTTACCATAGGGAGGACCTCTGCCCTGCCGCCAGGGGCTCCTTGTACTCCAGGGAGAACTGACCACACCAAGCACCACATTCAGCTCTGAGAGGCTGCACATTTCTGTACACCAGCTGTTGTGTTTAAAAAACAAATGAGCACCAAGACACAAGACCAGGCCGTAGAGGCAGGAGTAGATCAAGTGGAAACTGAGAGCTCATCCTCTTCTGGGCTGGTGAGTGAACCCAGACGTGATGTTTCCAGCAACCTGCCTTCTTCTCGAGATGGACCTTAAAGGCTAAGCTTAAACCTCCCTTTCTGTGAATAGCTCCCCCCGAACCTCTCCAAACCCATCTCTCACTGCTCCTCACCACCTGGCCCCTTCCTCTCAGACTCATGCACTCCTAGCTGTCTCTTACAGGTGACCTGTTTTGGGTTCTTTGTTTTCTCTCCCCCCTCCTTTCTTTCTGATTCAGGGTCTCTGTTGCCCAGGCTGGGGTAGAGTGGCACATTCATAGCTTAACAGCCTCCTGAGTAGCTGGGAATACAGGCATGCACCACCAAGCTCAGCTAATTTTTCTTTTGTTTTTTTTTTTTGTAGAGATGAGATCTCTCTGTGTTGCCCAGGCTGGTCTCGAACTCCTGGTCTCAAGTCATCCTTCTGCCTCAGCCTCCCAAAGGGCTGGGTTTACAGACATGAGCCACCACACTGGCCTGTGTTTGGCAATTCTCCACCCCAGATGGCTTTGTCCTGCACTCCTTCAACCCATGCTCGCTTATCTCTCAAGACCTAGAGTGAAACTTATCTCTCCTGGGAATGAAGCCTCTATACCAGCCCAATGCTCCCTGAATTTTTTAGCCCTGCTGTTTAGGGTACATGCATGCTATTTGGTATCTTTTTAATAGGGGTATGGCTTGGTTGTCAGGTTGCCTCACTTGAACTATTTGGCTTCCAGACTTCTATTTCTTGGTTTTGGCACTAGCACTCAGAATAGGGTCTTTCAGGTGAAGCAGACAGTCCCACCCCACTGCCACCCCCACCGCCAAGGTCTCACCGTTGATCCTATTGCCTTGGAGGTAGAGGTTCTCCAGGTTGGTGTTGACTGGGGGGATCTTCTGCAGCTGGTTGTAGGAAAGGTCAAGCTCAAGGAGGCTGCTGGAATTGAAGGTGTTGGAGGCCAGGCCGTTGTTGGTAAGACTGTTGTGGGACAGTCGCACATACAGCAGCTTGGGCGAACCCCGGAAGTAGCTATCGGGGACGGTGTAGACGTTGTTGTGCTCCATGTACAGCTGCTCGAGGGCAGAGGGCAGTCCGTCAGGCACCCTTCGAAGGTGGTTATAACTCAGGTCCAGCAAGATCAGTGACCGGAGGCCCCTCATGGAACTGCCCACCTCCTGGATCTCGTTGTGTTGGAGGTACAAAGCTGTGAGATTCTCCAGCCCCTCCAGAGCGTTGTTGGGGACCCGTGAGATCTGGTTGTGGTCGAGATGGAGCTCTCTCAGGGACCGAGGCAGTGGACCAGGCATCCGGGTCAGGTTGTTGTGGTCCAGGTACAGCCTCTCCAGGTGCCTCAGCTTGGAGAAGATCCTCCGGCCCACCTTGTCACTAGTGATCTGGTTGCCATGGAGAGCAATCCAGAGCAGCCCCGTGGCATTGTCGAAGACGCCTTCCTGGATGGAGGATATCTGGTTGTTCTGGAAGTAGACGTACTTCATGCGGGAGGGGACGAAGGGCAGGTACTTGAGGTTGCGGTTGTCACAGTACATGGCCGTGGGAAAGTTGGGTGGACAGTCGCACTCCTGGGGACAGTCGCGGGGCTCCGGTGGGGATGGAGAGCCATAGGCATAGGCTGGGCCTTCGTCCACCCCATAGGGGTAAGGCTCGTAGGGCTCGTAAGGGTAGGGGTCGTAGGGGTCGTAGTAAGTGGACTGCTGGCTGCGGACGTAGTGGAACCACCAGTGAGGGTCCTCGTCATACTGGGCCTGGGAGAGCGAGCAGAGTCCTGCCAGCAGCAGGAGGGAGGTCCACTGCATTTTGTCTCTCTGCAAGAAGGGGAAAGCACAGAGCAAGCCAGCATGAGTGCAGCTCTATGTAGGCAGTGAGGCAGGATGGGCAAGCCTTAGGCCTGGAGCTGTGCAGCTCCCACCTCAGAGTCAGACATCTGAGCACAGGAGCCTTGCTCTCACCTCCTCGGTGGCTCCTCCCAGCTGGCTCCACTCTTGGTTCCAGTGAGACCGTGACAGTTTAGGGTGAGCTAAGTGCGTTTTCCCTTGGTCATAGAGACACAGAGTCTTTGAGGTTAAAAGGAACTTGGATGGGGGTGGGGGTGGCTGCATTTTTGGGAATGGCAGGTCCTTAGGAACATCTAGCACCTTGGAAGTTCTGTTGGAGAGGCTAGAAATCCCACAACAATCCCTGTGTATGTGTGTGGGAGGGGGAGGATAAGAGTGGGGTGCCCTTCAGGCCTGAACCCACATCTCATTTGGAGACATCTAGTAGCTTGAGACATCAAAGGGGAAGATCTGAACTACTTCTGGTAGGTCTTTTGATTTCCTGGGCAGGCTGGGATTTTCTGGTCTTGAGTGTTTGGGGTGCATGTGGTCCTTCTGCAGCCACCACAAAGCTTGGACCTCCCTCCAAAAGTGCCATTGCCTATAACAATCTGCTGGGTGAGACAGCACTCTAGCTAGCAGTTTATGGCTACACGTGCAACCTGGTTAGGACAGGATTTTCATGTAACAGTCACAAATCCTGTCTGGGGATGCTAGCACTGGGTGTGGCACTTGTCTTCTAGAGTGGGTGCACAGTGTGTGGAGTCTGAGTTAGTCTCCTTCTCTCTCTCCCGTGGTGCTTAGTAAGGTGTCAGCACCCTTTATGCTCCACCATGGGCATCATGCAAGGGGCACTTGGGGGCAAGATAAATGAATGAGGAATGCCAAAAGAGGAAATAGACATTGGAGACTTTCATGTATGACCAAGGGAAAGTGACTTGAGATGAACTTCTGTCACCCCCTCTCCTATCCCAAGCTACCTGCCCCAAGTGATGACATGTAGCTTACAAGGCTCCGTAGGTAGGCTCCCATATTGCAGGCAGCCTGTAGTCTTTGAGCTTGCTAAGCTAGTGAGATGAGCAGAGGGTGGGCTGGGAAGGACATGTGGAGTCTGGTGCCATCTGAGAGGGAAGCTGACGAGGGGCCAGGTGTGGCATGTCAGGCCTGGGTACATATAACCAAGGCACTGCACACCCCTGTGGGCAGTGGGCATCTTGCAGAGCATCACCCTTGGGCAGAGAAACCTTATAACCTGTCTTGGCCTGGAAAAGTTGCATGTGTCCCTTGTGTCCCAAGTTGGGCCTTGCTGGGGTTGGCAACTGTAAACAGGAGAAAGAAAGGAGTATAAAGGCCAACATCAAATCCAATAAACTGGTGGGAAGAACTCTGACTATGACACTCGACTGAGTCACCTGCTGACCACCGTCCCTCCTAGACCTCTTTGTCCCCCTGAAGCAGTCCTCTTAGACTCATTTCATCCCACCAGCCCTTGGGCTGCAGAGAGCAGGCACCCTGGCTCATCCTCAGGCAGCCTTGGGCCTCAGACAAAGAACCACAGTGTTTTTGAGAAGCAGATCCAACTGCCCACTGCCTGGGCACGCTGGCTGGTCCCTGGCTCTGGCCAGGAGCGAAGACGGATGGAGCGGACCACTGCCAACAGCGCATTTTTCCATGCACAGCCCTGGGCTGCTGCAGGACCAAGGTGGCTGTCTGCAGGGCTGGCACAGTGAGTCTCTGTCTCCATTTCTCCCTCTTTCAGACAAGAGCCACCTTCCTCGTCAAGACTCAGTGCTCCAGAGGCTGTGTACCCTGCCGGCTTTGGCCTCGCCTTAGAGCCATGGCTGCTGGAAGGGTTTGGTGGGCAGCTTATGCCTCTCCTTACCCCACCCCCATCTCTTAGCAATGTGGTTTCAGGGTTGTGCACTCTTAAACTGTATCTCATGATGCCAGAGACCCTCCCAGGCTCAGAGTCCTCTAAGGTGGAAACTTTCTAGGACGGGCTCTCCATGAGGTGGGGTAGCTTACCCAGGCACTCATGTTGTTCTTTCATTTCTCCACTCTAGGGAAAGAGCTCTCCCTCCTCCCATCAGAGTGGAGGAGGTCAAACCAGAAGCGATCCCCTCACCTGGATTGGACCCCCTGGACAGCCACAGCTCCCTGGACATGGCCAATTCTCAACACTTCTCTTTATTCTCTCCTTTTCAGTCCAGTAACACACACACACACACACACACACACACACACACACACACACATACACACACACACACACACAAACTGCCCCCTCCCCAAAACAGCATTTACCACCCTTCTAGACTGTAGAGACACCCAGGTCTTCAGATACCCTTCAAAGCACCCAAACTCCCAGAGTGGTGGGATTCATGAGCAGGAGGGGAGAGGTCTCCCTAAATAGCTGGTCCTTTACTTTTTCATGCCTGAGAATTGGAGTCCCCCCTCAACACCCAAAAGGAACTGCAGGAGAAAGGTAAAACATTGGAGCCCTCCCTTCTGTGCCCCCTCTGCCGTTCTCCAGCATCCCTGGGGTCATGGCCCAGATGAGGAGGAGGAGGCATGGCTTCCTCCTGCCTATCCCCTCCCCATCCCCTAATCCCTTTTTATAATTTCTTTTAGGGAACTGCTAGGGACAAAATCTGAAGTAAATCTTACCTCAAGTTGAACCTTTCAGAGAGTGACCACGTCCCTCTGTCTGGCCTCCTTGGGTTGGAGAACGTGTGAGAGAGAGAGGAAGAGAGAGAGAGGAGTGAGAGAGTCTACTGAGAGTGTGCGCGCCTGTGCCAGACCAGGATCCCGCCCCAAATTCCTAATCAAATATTGTGAAGAGAGGGGCTGAGGAGTCCGGATCCTTTTCGGCTCTGCTGCAGAGGCGGAGCTCACACTCACCCAGGCAAACCCTTCTGTCCGCCCAGTGCTGTAAAAACCACCTTCTTTCCACTCACTTATCTTCCCTGAAGCATTGGCAACCCCTGGGTCTCTTTCTGCTGAATGAGTTAGTGGCGCCCTAGAAGTTATTTGTACAGTCTCTTGTGAAGTGCCTGGATTTCTCATTAAAGCCACAAAGGCAGATGCAGGGATGGAGAAGGCCAGGATTTGGTTAGAGGCGTCTTAACTCTTTCAGCAGCCCAAGTGTCTCCCAGAGAGCTGGTACGTGCCCTCCTCAGCTCAAGCTCCCCCTATAGGTGGGTCATTAGACTAGTGGATAAGAGCATGCACAACAAAGGACAGCTGGCTCTGGATCCAGTTCTGTCCTTAACCAGTGTAGACTGTTCTGGGCTACACGTGCCCCCTCCTGTCTGCCGCCCTCCCAAGCCTTGGAAATGGAAATGGAAAGGCAGCGAATCCCACGTTTGTTGATTGCTTACTATGTACTAGCATCATACACTTTCAGTTAATCTTCACAGCAATTTCAAGGTCAATAACACTTACCTTGTTGGACTGTAGCGAGGACTGTATGAGGTAACCTGTGTAAGGTCCCTGACCTGGCACAGAGTGACACTCACTCTGTGGTGGAGATTATTACTGTCATAGCCATCATATAGCCGTAGAGTTCCTGAGCCAAGGTCAGGAGCTGGGCGATGAAGGAACTTTTAAGCCTTGGAAATAACTTGATTTTAATTGTAAATGTTTAAGAAGCAACATGTTTTAAGCAGGGAAAGCCATGGGATCTGGTTTACGTTTTAAAAAGCACGTAGGAGGGGCTGCTGTGTGGAGGGAGGGAGGCCAGCGTGGAAGCTGAGAGGCTCTAGCCTAGCCTTGAGGAAAGAGAATCACTGACTGGGCTGGTGCAGTAGAAGAGGGGATCATATATTTTAGACAAGGAACTGATAAGTCTTGCAGGTGAATCAGATATGGGGAGTTAGAGAAAGTCAAGGACGATTCCTAGAATTTTAGGTTGAGCACTGGATGGGTGGTGGTACCATTTCTCTGACGTGGGAAAGATGGGCTGGAACAGAGTTAGGTGGAAAACCAGCCTTTGGATGTGGTAAGTGAGAGATGTCTGTTAGGCTTTCTAGTGGAGATGCATACAAGCAGCTGGATATATAAACCTGGGTTTTGAGCTTAGGGGCTAGAAGAAAACATTTGACAACCGTTATAATTTGGATCACATAGAATCTTGGTAGCTTAGGTGAACTCATGCGTTCTAATGTTCTCTCCTCAAGTCTGTTAATTAGCTCATGTCAGCATCAAAGAAACACCTTTGTTTTAAAAAATACCAACTGAGAAACCCTCAGATGATTTGAATGTGAGGAGTTTAGAGGTGCTGAGAGTTGGCCCTTTTGGCTGCTCCAGTGGGTTTCAGCTGTTGATTTAATGTGTAGGCTGTCAGAAGGGTCTTTGTCAGGGACCTGCTCTTCTCAGGAATTAAGATGAGATGTCAAAAAAATGAAGCATAATGAATAAGCCTTTGCTGCCCACCTACTACAGACTAGGTGGTTTGCTTATGTTGTCTCATTTAATGATCACAGTTGGTTTTTTGCATTGGAAATAGGGATTTGGTGATGTATGTGACTAGCTGGTATCTAGTAAAACAAGAATTTTGAAACTTTGTCTACATGACTTCAAAATCCACATGCTTTTCTGTAACTCTGTGTTGGCAGAGTGGAGGGTTAATGATTATCTTGCTGTCAGGGCTGGACTCAACTAAGATGGAGCTTAATTAATTATGGTGGCCCTGCCAGGTGCAGTGGCTCGTACCTGTAATCTCAGCACTTTGGGAGGCTGAGGTGGGAGGATGACTTGAGTCCAGGAGTTCAAGGCTGTGGTAAACTATAATGGAACCACTGCATTCCAGCCGGGGCAACAGAGCAAGGCCATGTCTCAATTAAAAAATAAAATAAAAATATTTTAAAAATATGGTGCCCTAACTGCTTGAATCTGGGGCCAAGGGAGTCTAAAGAGGAGAGGGGGCTGGGATACAGGGATCATCTTCCGCATCCCACACATATTTCATTTTAATTTGGTAAACATGAGCATCTACTCTGTGTCAGGTGTGGTCTTTCATGTTGAGGACACAGAGGAGGCCCCAATATAATGCCTACTCATAATAACGTAAATGTGTATGCAGCAAACTCCAGTCTCATGGATAAAGCAGAATGTCCTTACTGTGAAAATGGTCATGAATAATGCACTGATGGCTTTCTAATCATTTTTTAGTTCAGAAAGCAATCAATTTTCAGTGGAGCACACTGGTCTTGGCTGTTGGGCCTGGGAGACATTTTTCAGATGTGCCTAGATAACTGAGGCAAATCCACCCATTGGGTGCAGATGTTATTTTTTTTAAATACCAGTATGCTGACTAATACTGCATTTATTAACAATGAAAGTTAGTAGAGTCTGGAAGTTGGTAAAGAATCCCAAATATCAACTGGGATTTTTTCCACCCAAGTTCCACAAAAAAGGCAGTATCTCCTTGTGGTTTGGTGATCATTTCTAAAGCAGTGAGATTTGCATCAGGTCTTTAGTCATCTGTCCTGTTTCAAGGTAGGTCTGGGAAGAAGGAAGGCTGGAGGAATGATTGGGATCAGATCAGGAGGCAGAGTTCCAGGAAATCATCCACTGTTCAGTGTTCCTTTTTCTAACCTTGAGTTGAGGCTTTCACCTCCATTTTGAAGACTGCTGCTCTGTTTGCCTGGTGTCTGGACCTAGGTCTTCACAGTTTGGCTTCAATATGGAAAGCCCAGGAAATGGATGTCCACCAGATTGCCAAGGGAGTCCACATGTGAAGGAACTCCATCTGGGATGCCAGTGTCTTCTGGAAGGTGTCAGGGCAGTACTACCCAGTCACTAGACTGCAAATAAACTAAAGGAAGAGGCCATGCCATTCATTTCTGTAACCCCTATTCCCAGCTGGACATATAATGCCTGGCATTTAGTAGGCAATTAGTAAAGGGTAATGAAATGGATTGTATTTTTGGCTCCCCACAGAGTCTGTCTGTCTTTACTATTCAATGCTGGGTGGAAAAACCACCACCAGCCAGGCTAGGAAAACCCTTAGACTTTCCAGGGGTTCAGGCCACTGCTATTTCCTCCCTACCCAGAAAAGCACAGGTTAAGCCACAATCACTAGGCAAAGCTGATTGCCTCTGACATTGGACCCACCCTGTCTGGGAGAAACGAAGTGCTTTCTGACTCAAATTCCCACCAGCAAAGACACAGTGACGTTCCTGTGGCCGCCAATCCCTTCCTCCTCATCCCCCATAAGACCCAACAATCCCTGTTTTTATGACACAGCCTCTGATCCCAGCTAGCCTAGGATGGGGATGGGAGGTTAAGACTGATCACCCAGACAGATTTCTTGAATTGGATATAAAGGTCAGGAGAAAGATGGTCATGGTGATAGAATCCAGACCCTGCTGCTGGCCTATCCTGAAAACTCTTGACGCCAGAGAAGGACTTTTTATTAGTTTGATGTTTCGATGGAAAGTCTTGGCTACGTTGGCACCCAATAATGGTGTTCCAAAGATTCCAAAAGAGTTGTTTTTCTCTATTCTTTTGGCACCAAAAGGTCATTAGAGGTCCTTACCATGGACAGTCTCTTCTTTCCAGAAGGATGGGAGCCATGAAGATGTGGAAGCTGGGGAAAGACTTTTTTTCTTTCACCTGCAAATGGAGAAAGACCTCAAGTTCCAAGTTCTAGGAGATGCATTGAGGGCTTCAGAATTTTTTTTTAAGACAAGCTGTTTAAGAATAAGACTGAAAGCAATTTTTCACTTTTGAATTGGTAGCATCTCTTATTTTTACTGTGTGCTTACTGCATGCTTGATATTGCATTCTTGGCTGCCCACAGATTCTGTCTGTCTTCAGTACTCATTGCTGGGTAAAAAAACTACCACCAACCAGGCAGGGAACACCCTTAGACTTCCTAGGATGCTCAGGAAACATAGCAATAACATGATTGATTCCAGAAGATCACCTTTTAGAAAGTATGTGTGTATTTGATTTGAGAAATGGTGTTTACTCAGGGAGAGATACCTGAATAAAGAAGGAAACTGAGGGAATAAACTAAAACCTGAAGCCTGGAGGGTTTGGTCCTTCAGTGACTCAGCACATGATGTTCACCTCTGTTCTGCAAATGAGCTGAGAGCTGATCTGTCTCACAGACTGTGCTGGGGGCTGTTGGAGGAAACCACTCTAAGACAGACCAGTTCCCAGGATGTTGTCAAGAAAATCACATGACTGCAGGTGTGAACAAGCCTAGACATTCACTCTAAAATACCAGCTTCCATTTCTGAGGTTCTCACCATAGCCTTAAGAAATAGGGATGATCATACCTTATTCACAGATGAGGAAACAGAAATTCAGAAAGTCTAACTACTTTGCTCTAGATCACATAGGAATTACATAGAGCTGGGACTCTAAACTTAAGTCTGGCTGTTTCTAGAGTCTGAGTTTCTAACCACTGTGCTATATAGGATCTCCAGTAAAAAGGAGAAAGCATGGGTTTGGAACATAGATGTATGTTCAAATTCCAGTTCTATCACTTACCGTCTCTGTGACATTGGGCTAATTGCTTAAGCATTAGTGAAACATCCTTATTCACAATGTAGGGACAACCTTGTGAGCTACTGGGAGGACGAAATGAGATAAAGATTATAGGCTTCTATAGGGAACTGCCATGTGATTGCCCTTCAGCAGCCACTGTTGGTCATTTTAGTAGATTGCAAACTCCTTGAGGAGTGAGGTGATGGCATTGTGCCTTTGTTAGTTAGCTTGATGCTTGGCCAAGTGCTTGGCCTGTATTAGGCCCTTTTTAACTCTTAGTTAGAAAGGATTTCACTTTCTAGGAAATCCTAGATCAGGATTTCACTTTCTAGGAAATCCTAGAGCAGGATTTCACCAAAGGGAATATATCTACTTTGGTAACTTATATCAATCAGAAAGAAGCTAACCAAGGTTGGGTCTTTTGGTGCCTGGAATCATTAAACCTCCAAGAAAGATGAGAAAAGTGATTATAGGTTCAGTGCAGAACTCTATAGCGGTGGAAAAATATCTTTGGGGGATAGATAGTAAAATATCTTGCTTACCTAGGGAATCATAGAAAAGATCATAATCCAAGAGCCAAGTACAGAGCAGAAAAGAAGATGCCCTGGGTCCTTCTTAGACAACAGTTTAAGAATCAAGTTTGGAGTAGGGGAGAATAGACCAAGAATACCACCCAAGCAGTGGCACCCTTCTGAATCCCCTTGGGCTGAGGAGACAGGTTAGTTTCTACCTGGATTGAATGGGGATTATTCCCCAGGCAAGAAGCAATGACATATTCTATGACCCCCCCAAAGTTTTAAGAACTTGGATTCTAGTTCCATTAGAGTTTAATGAAGACTAAGAATAATGACTCCTAATAATATATGAGATTTCTTGAATTTTAGTTCCTTTTATTTTCTGCTTACCTCTGTAGAGTCCTTATAGAAAAGCAATAGCTAAACAATTTTTAAAAATAAATAAGGAAAACTTTTTAAAAAGAGGAGTCTATTTAAGAACTACAAGGTATCATCATTGTCTTGGAAGGAGAATGGATTTTGAGTGAGACAGTATGGTGAATGGTTTTGAATCTCAGAAATCTAGAGCATTTTCAGTTTCTTTGGTCCTCAAGTTCCTTATGTGTGGAATGAGGCTAACCAGCACCTATCTCCTGAGTGTTTTGGGTTTTTTTTTGAAAGCAGGATTTATTGAGAGGATAGAAACTCTCTCACAGTGGGAGGGGTCCACAAGGGGTTGCCCTACTGAGTGGTTTTTGAAAACAATTTTAGGTATCTCTCTTAGCATCTGGCATATGGTAGTTGCTTAGAATGCCCATCTTGGGTGCTTGTCCAGAAACTAGTTGGTGGGGTAGAAAGGAGGACCCTATGTCCTAATCTATGGGAGGATGGGAAGATGATTTTAATAGGAGTGTGAGTGGTGGTAACTTGGAAAGAAAACAGACTACATACCTGACATTTGTAAGAAAATATAGTATAGGGATTTAACAAACCCAGAGTGTCTAGGCTTCTGACAGTACAGCCCTCTCCTTAAGAGGAATGGTTCTCAGCCCTGACTGCACATAAAAACCACGGGGGTAGCTTTGGAAAACACCCATGCCCAGTGAAACAGAATCTCAGCAGATAGGGCCTGGCATCCTTTTTATTGATTGTTGGATAGTTTTCCTGTGTAGCTAGGTTTGAGAGTGCTACCTGTAGGTCATGAGGGGTGGACGTGATGACCTCTAAAATAATCTTTAAATGTCGAGCTCCAAAAAGAGAGACTGTTCAAACTTTTCTGTATGAAATAACCAGAAAGAAAGAGAAGAATGATGATATACCTCCAGGTGATCCAAGACCATAATCGAAAGCAGCCCAGTCCAAGTGAAATCTCATATTTGATGTTAAAAGCAATCACACAAAGTTTGCATTTTATTTTACAAAATATTCATGTTGGTTTCAATAGAATTCCACCACTACCACCACCACCACCACCACCACCTCCACCACCACCACCCCCAAATAAATAAAATCTTTGCATAAAAATGGTGCTCTAAACACACCGTGATTTCTGGGGGAAACCCAAGCAATCCCAACTTGAGCAGCACAGTTTTAGTCTATTTGCCTTGGCTGACCAGTTTCTCAGTTCCTGGAGGGAGCTCGGAGAGCTGCCCCTTGGCATCTGGTGGATGCACCTTGGCTGTAGGGTCACCTCTGCAGGAACTGACGTCTCCCATCTCTCTATGTCTTTTGCTGTAGCATCTTGGGGGGCACTGTTGCTTCTTCCACAACTTTCCTGCTGGGAAAACTGCCAAATGGCTCTCAGCCAGGCTGCTTGGTGAGCTTTGTGAAGAAATAAATTCCTTTCCCAATCCTCATGAGGCTCTATCTCTAAGGGAATTTGCAAGAATAGAAAGTGTTTTGATCTTCAATCAAGATACAGAAAGATTCACTCTCTCCTCACCTCCCACTTCTTAGATCTCCAACCCCTTTAAGAAACACACCCTGTGGGAGAATTTGCTTTTTCCCCACTCCCTGCCAGCAGCCAGCCTCACAAGGAGGTCTCAAGCTTCACTCCCCTGAGGCATTTCTGTCAAGGCTGCTACATTTCCTTTGGACCTGCCCTACTCTCCTAATCCATTGATCCCTCTGTCACCAACTCCCCATTTTATTCTTCAATGAAACAACATCTTCCAGGAGCAAATGTGTCCTTTTCTGAGGGGACAATTTGGGTGTGGGGTCTAGGATTAGAAGGAAGTGCCTTCTAAAGAACTAGAAGACGGAAACAGAAGGGAATTAATATTTTTTGTAAGGCTCTAGATTAGGAGCTTTACATATATCATTTAATTTTATCTTCACAAAACCCTGAAACACAGCTACAATTATGTCTTCTAACACAAGCTACAAGATAAACCAAGGCTCAAGGAGGTGAATTGAGATTTAAACACAAGCTTACTGTCTGGCATCTAGTATGGACAAACAAATGGATAAATGAATGAATGAAAGGATGGAGTAAACTGGGACCAAAGTCAGGGTTCCTTTGACTACACCACCTGCCTGAGGGTCACCAGGAGTCCTTGTTGTCAGTGATCCCCCATGTGGAAGTATACTGAGAGATTTTCCTGGGCTTCTCACAGGCACTGCCAACTCTTTACCCTCAATATCTCTCTGCTGCTAAGGTTCCCTCCTCATCAATTGTGGAAAAGGGCAGCCCCAGAGGCACTTTTTTTTTTTTTTTTTTTGAGTTGGAGTCTCACTCTGTTGCCCAGGCTGGAGTGTAGTGACCCAATCACAGCTCACTGCAGCCTTAGCCTTCTGGGTTAGGTGATCCTCCCATCTCAGCCTCCTGAGAAGCTGGGACTACAGGCATGTGCAACTAACCATGACTGGCTAATTTTTTAAAAAAATATTTTTTGTGGAGATGAGGTCTTGCTGTGTTGTCTAGGCTGTTCTCAAACTCCTGGGCTCAAGCTATCCTCCTGCCTTGGCTACCCAAAGTGTTGGGATTATGCGCCAGCCTTTTTATTTTTCAATTTATTTTTATTTTTATTTTGTGCTGGAGTCTCATTCTGTCCCCAGGCTGGAGTGCAGTGGGACTATCACAGCTCACCAAAGCCTCAACCTCCTGAGCTCAGGAGATCCTCCCACCTCAGCCTTCTGGGTTGCTGGCACTACTGGTGTGTACCACCACACCGGCTAATTTAAATTTCTTTTTTTTTTTTTTTTGTAGAATTGCAGTTTCACTATGTTGCTTAGGCTGGCTTCAAACTCCTGGGCTCAAGCTGCCTGAAGTGCTGGGACATAGGGATGAGTTTGTTTTATAATCTATATTTGTCCAAAGGAGTCAGCTGTCTCTACCTGGGAATGTTAGTTGGAAAAGAGTTTACCAGAAAGCACCAGGTCCAAAAGATCTGCACCTGGGGTCTCTATGCCGGAGTCTGGCTTCATGCTGGAAGCTGTCACCGTGGGATTCAGCCGATTCGCTGCAATGGGCCTACCTTATCCTGTTTTCTCCAACCTCCAGGACAAGGTTTCCATGAAAACCAAACCTGAATGTTACAGAGGAGAAGGGGTTTTTCTTTTATCCTTCTTTTATTTCTTTTTCTATATTCTTGCCTAATTCTTTGACTTTGGCCCTGGCTTGTATCGACATTGCTGAAGGAACAGCTCCCCCTGCATTGTGCCCATGCCTAGGACATTGTAGATATTCAGCCAAGGTTTGACAAATTGCATCGAGATGACAGCTGCCAGACACACCATCTTGCCTCCATGGGAGGGAGGAGAACCACAGACATGACAAGGAAGGGAGGCGAGAAGGAGGCGGTGGGATGGAGAGGACGAGTCCCGCTAAGTCAGGAAGGTCTTGGTCTTTAGCTGGCTACCATGGGTCTGTTGAAAGAGAGGAATTAGCATCACCAATTAGTGGGATTTGACATGAACAAGTGCCACTATTTGGAAGGAAAGAAAGAACTGCAAGGTTTGTACTGTGGAGATGTTCTCGCCTAGCCCTGCTGATGTTGAGACCCGTGTTTTTAACCCAGGGCTGGGAGCCCTGTGGTGGCTCAGAGACATGTGGGCTTATCATCTGGCAGCACTTTAAGGAAGTGGAAGAAGTGACTAGGGTTAGGCAAAGAGTCAATGCTTTAATTAGTCTCCTCTCTGCTGGGTGAGGGCCTCTTCTGATTTAACACAGCGGAAGGGAGGGGAAGAGAGCACCAGCTAGCTGCAGGTGAAGGAAAGTCAGATTTGGTTGCTAGTTTTTCTTATTTCTTTTGTGCTCTTCCTCCCTCCCTCCCCCACTCCCTTTCCCTCCCTGCTGTTCATCTTCCTCCCCTCATCTTTAAGCTAGATGCCATTCCGGCTACACAGGACCAGCTTCTGACAGATCCCCTCCTTCCTTCTGCATTGTTCACCCTCTCTTGTTAAGCAACACTTGTCCCTTATGGAGGTGAGCATGTGTGTGTCTTTGCAGATGTGTAGGGGAGGGTGACAGGTACAGGCAGTTTGACCTGCTTGTCCTGGATCCCTCTTCCTTCCCACAAAATCTCATTCAGACTCCTGTCTGGGCCATGATGGAGGCCAACCACGTGGCAGTCATTGAGTCAGGCACAATCCTCGGCTGCCAACAGTTTCTCATGAAGCCTCAGTATCTTTCAGGCCTGGGGGAAATGCAAGGTAACACTAAGGAGCCATTACCTAAGGCCTGTGACATCCGGGAGTTGAGTGGGCTTGGCCTCCAGGTAAAGGGAACCTTGAGGGCTGCTGGCAGGGCTCTGGCAACTTGTGTGGTAACTGCAGCGCCAAGCCTGGGCATGGGAGCCCAGCGGCATGAGCTCACTTCTTCTTCCAGCTTTGCCATTCAAGGAGGTCACCTGGGCTAACTCATCTGGGTCATTAGGGCCTGTGGCCTCAGGAGCAACTGATCCAGAGGGTGGTGACCCGAGTCCGCCACACCCTGGTGTCCTCAGGTGGGGGGAATGGGTGTAGGAGAGCTGGCGACTCCTCCTCCTGGGCCGTCTAGGAAAGTAGCCCTTACCTACTGAGCCACACTGCCCTGGCTACCCAGTCTTGCTGGGGTCTTTATGCAAAGTAAGAAACCCAGTGTAGTCAATGGCGGAAGTCTGGGTATGAATCCCAGAGTGCCCAGAGTGGCAGTGACTCAGTCACCCCTTCTTCTCCATGGTGCAACTCCATCCCCACCAGGCTCTGGCTCCCCTCCTGACTCCTGTGAGGAGCCTCTCGTGTTTGTTCCAGGGACCCTCCTGAAGGAGGGTAGCGCCCTTTAAGAGTTCAGAAATCAGCTGGAGAGGAGGTCCCAGGAGAGCATGGTGTGCTATTAATGAGCTCAAAGCAAATATTAATGAGCTCAAAGCAGATGTTGTCTACACATTGTATTATGGCCGTTGCCCCTGCAGCTGCCCATGCCCCACTGGCCTGTGGCTTGCTGCTGTCTCCGGAGCCTGCCTTGCCTTTATCTGAGGACTGCTGTGTGCGAAGAGGCGCAGTGCTCATAGAAGCTCATCATGCTCGCTGATAATCCCTCATTACCTGAGACAACAAATGAAGAGCTCTCAGGCACGTCTGCTTGTTGCAGAGGGGCTTCCACATGGGGATTGCATACTCCCTCGTCTGTGGGCACATCAGCGTGTGCATGGGTAGCATATGCCTGCACAGTTTGGCGACAATACTGACCCAGGAAGCTGAATTCAACCATATGTCGTGGAGCATGGCTGCAATATGCTTTTAGAGACATGTTAAGGCAAACTGCCCCTATCCCTTCTCATTGGAGAGGAGTAAGTTAGGTGGTGGTCATGCACACCAGTGACTTCACCCAGTGCAGAGACATCCATGGAGACATATCGATCTATTTTGTTCAGGTGAAATCCACATAATATACAATTAGCCATTTTAAAGTATACAATTCAAGTCAGGCATGGTGGCTCATACCTGTAATCCTAGCAATTTGGGAGACTGAGGTGGAAGGATCTCTTGAGGCCAGGAGCTTGAGACCAAACTGGGCAACAAAACAAGATGCTGTCTCCACAAAAAATAGGAAAATTAACCAGTCATGATGGTGCGTGTTTGTAGTCCCAGCTGCTCAGGAGGTTGAGACAGAGGATCCCCTGAGCCCAGAAATTTGAGGCTGCAGTGATTGTGCCATTGTATTCCAGCTTGAGCAACAGAATGAGATCCTATCTCAAATAAAAACAAAAATGTACAATTCAGGGGCATTTATTCTATTTTTTTTTTGAGTTGAAGTCTCACTCTGTCACCCAGGCTGGAGTGCAGTGGCACACTCACTGCCACCCCAGCGTTGATCAGCTGGGTTCTGGTGATCCTGCCGCCTCAGCCTTCCAAGTAGCTGGAACTACAGGTGCCTGCTACCACGCCTGGCTAATTTTTGATGTATTGTAGAGATGAAGTCTCGCCAAGGTGCCCAGGCTGGTCTCGAACTCGTGGGCTCAGGCAAGCCACTCACCTTGGCCTCCCAAAGTGCTAGGATTACAGGCTTAGCCACTGAGCCTGGCCTTCAGTGGCATTTATTAATAGTTCATTCACAATGGCGTGCAGCCACCACTACTTTTTCTTTTCTTTTTTTTTTGAGTTAGAGTCTCACTCTGTCACCCAGACTGGAGTGCAGTGGCCACTCCCGGCCACCGCGGCCTCGACCTGCTGGGCTCTGGCGATCCTTCTGCCTCAGCCTTCCAAGTAGCTGGAACTACAGGCGCCCGCTACCACGCCCAGCTAAACTTTTTATTTTCAAGTTTTTTCTTACTCTGGAAGAACACCCTGTATTCATTAAGCAATAACCCCCATTCCCCTCCCCCTGTTCCTTGACAACCACTAATCTATTCTGTCGCTATGGATTTGCCTATTCTGAATATTTCATAATAAAAGAAGTCATACAATATGTGATTGTGTGACTGGCTTCTTCCACCTAGCATAACATCTTCAAGGTTCATCTGCGTTCTAGCATGTATCAGTACTTCATTCCTTTTTATGGCCGAATAATATTCCACTATCTGTATATACTGCAGTTTGTTTATCTATTCATTCATTCATGGACATTTGGGTAGTTTTCACCTTTAGCTATTGTGAAAAGTGTTGCTATGAGCATTAGTGAACAAGTATTTGTTTGAGCCCTGTTTTCAGTTCTTTGTTATATATATCTAGGAGTAGCATTGCTGGGTCTTTGATAATTCTGTTAATTTTTTTTTTTTAGTCAGAGTCTCACTCTGTTACCCAGGCTGCAGTGCAGTGGCATGATCATGGCTACCGCAGCTTTAACCTGCTGGGCTCAGGTGATCTTTCTGCCTCAGCCTTCCAAGTAGCTGGAACTACCAGGCATGAGCCACCACATCTGGCTAATTTTTTGATTTATTGTAGAGAAGAGGTCTCACCAAGTTACCCAGGCTGGTCTCGAATCCCTGGGCTCTGGCAATCCTCTCATCTCTGCCTCCCAAAGTGCTGATATTACAGGCGTGAGTCAGCACACCTGGCTATGTTAACTTTTTGAGAAAATATATCTTATATTTTATTCTCACAGCAGCTCTATGAGGTAGATAGGGCAGATATTAGAAGGAATGCATATTTAGCATCGAGTTCATTACCTAGCACCTTTTAAGTGCTCAATAAATTTTTTAAAATGTTATTACTGTCAGATGCAGAAACAGGCTCAGAATGTGGAAGCGACTTGCTCAAGCACACTGTAAGCAGCAGAATCAGAACTAAGTGGAAGGTTTCCAACTCCTAGTCCCTAAAGTCAGTCTTTTTGGAACTCAGGTCATAGCTTTTCCCCAGGAAACAACCCCAGTCATATGCATCTCCCTGTGGGCTCAGAGACCTGACCCACCCTGGCCCAAAGAAAAGAGACCGGACAGTTGAGCAGAGAAAGTCCTTCTGCCCAATCTCTCAAGGTCTTGCCTCTTTCTTTCATCAGGCAGCCCTGATGGTGGGCAGAGAGTGGCGCTGATGGTCACTGACAGCTGGCTGAGCGGCCCCTTCCCCTGAACTTCTGTCCTAACTCCAGGGCCCCTCATTTTCCCCCTTTGTGGGCCTATCTGCCCGGGGCGTGTTTGACCTGGTTCTCGTCTACTACAGAAGTGTCCTTTTTTTTTGGGGTTGGAGTCTCACTCTGTCGCCCAGACTGAAGTGCAGTGGCCGCTCCCTGTCACCGTAGCCTCAACCTGCTGGGCTCCGGCGATCCATCAGCCTGTCCTTTTGCTTATCTCTTCTCATCTGGGAGCCTGAATGAGCCTCTCATGTTTGCTTCAGTGTTAACGCACTCCATAAGGACCTGACTGCTTGCCTTTGCTTCAGAGGGTTGATCTGCAGCCAGAGGAGCTAAGTGGCTTTCCAGAAGGCAAGCAAGAGAATGGCGGCTTGAATTCCTGGCTGGAGCCTTCTGACTAGCTCCTGCTCTCTTATTCTCCCCTGCTCCTGTCCTGTCCTCTGACACCAAGAGCAGACACAGACTCCTGGAGGAGAGAGGTCACAGCTCAGACAGGAAGGCTCGACAAGAAGCCATGTGGTTTACCCTGCCTCTGGGCGAGATTAGGCTCAACACCTGCAGATCTTGTTGACTCCTGCCTTTATGGCAGAGATATCTCTGTGGGAGGGAGGGAGAGAGAAGTGGTAGACAGGCTGTCCCGGGGGACTTGATAATTGTTGTTTTGCTTCTTTAGCCCATTCATGATCCTAGCCCTTGGGTCTATCCTTCTGCCCTCCCATCTTGTTAAAAGTATACAGTTTGCTTCAAAAAAGTGGCAGCCACGTCCAGCTTTTACGGTTCTGAAATGTCAAGACCAGTTGAGAGATGTATGTTTTGCTTTGGTTTGGTTTTCCCTAGAGAAAGGGATGGGGAAGAATCCTGGAGAGGCATAGCTTCAGGAAAGTCCTGAGCCTTCGAAAAGTGTCTTGGGGGTTCCCCCAGCATACACATAGGCTTCTGTCTTTTTACTGCTGCCTCCATTGATTCTTTGACATAGAGGTAGAAATGGGATGTGTGGTACAATGACAGGTGCTGCTGTGGCATGGGATAGAGGTTACCTGGGGAGGAGGGATGGGAGAGTGATCAGCAAGGGACACCTGGGAGGCAGGCAATGTTCTATTCCTTGACCTAGATGATGGTTGAGTTGTGCTGCTTTCCTTGAGCTTTACACTTGCGTTTTACACATCTTATATATGTTTTATTGTACTTCACGATTTAAAAAGTTTGTAAAGAACCCTGGCTTAAGAGCCAGACTATTTGGGTTCAGTCTTGGTTTTTCTGCTTATTTGTCATGAAATCATAGGATCATCCCTTTATTCTCTCTGATCCTCAGTTTCCACATTTCAAGACCAGCCTGGTCAACATAGTGAGACCCCCTCCATCTGTATAAAAAATAGTAGCCTGTAGTCCCAGATACTTGGGAGGCTGAGGTGGGAGGATCCCTTGACCCCAGGAGGTTGAGGCTGCAGTGAGCCAAGACCGCACCCACTGCACTCCAGCCTGGGTGACAAAGTAAGACCCTGTCTCTGAAAAGAAAAAAAAAAAAAGCCGGGCTCGGTGGTTCAGCCTGTAATCCTAGCACTTTGGGAGGCTGAGGTGAGTGGATTGCCTGAGCCCGCAGGTTCGAGACCCGCCTGGGCAGGCGAGACCTCATCTCTACAATAAATCAAAAAATTAGCCGGGCGTGGAAGCGCACACATGTAATTCCAGCTACTCGGAAGGCTGAGGCGGAAGGATCGCCGGAGTCCAGCAGGTCGAGGCTGCGGTGGCCGGGAGCGGCCACTGCACTCCAGTCTGGGCGACAGAGTGAGACTCCAACTCAAAAAAAAAAAAAGTCTGAAAATTCTCAGGGTAGTTGTGAGGATCAAGTGAAAATTTGGATACTATTGGTATCCTGTAAGCTATAAAAGCATGTTCACATGTAGAACATTATTTGACTTATGGAGAGCCAGAGAAAGGTGAGAATCAGCAGGGGAGCAAGGGTGCTGATGGGAACCCGGCCAGCCCAGGGAAGGGAGGACAGTGGTATTAGTTTCTCAAGGCTGCTGGAATGAATTACCACAAAGTGGGTGGCTTAACACATAAGTTTATTTTTTCACAGTTCTAGAGGCTACGGGTCTGAAATCAAGAGACTGGCAGGGCTGCTTTCTCTACAGGCTCCATAGAAGAATCCTTCCTTCCTTCTTCCTAGTATCTTGCGGCTCCCAGCAATCCTTGGCAGCCCTTGGCTTGTGGCTGCATCACTCCAGTCTCTGCCTGCATCTTTACATAGCCTTCTTTGTGTGTCTCTATGTCTCTGTATCCCAATCTGCCTCTTCTTTCTCTTATAAAGACACCATCATTGAATTTAGGATCCACCCTAATCCAATACGACTTCATCTTAACTTGCTTACATCTGCAACGACCCTATTTCCAAATAAGGTCCTATTCACCGGGTGCTATGACTTCAATGTCACTTTCTTGGGGACACAATTCAATTCATTACCATGGTATTCTGGCAGAGGAGACAGAAAATCCAGACTCAGATCTCACTTCTACCATTCTGTGGGCCCCGGGACGCTGGCTTCTCACCTTAGAGGAGAAAGTAGGAGATTGGAGTTTGTTAAGTGACTGTAATGTGATATAACAGTATTGAGAAGTTGTTGGCATCTTTCCTGTCTTATAGAGAAGGGAATTGGATTGGAAAAGGGCACGGAGGTTACCCAATCACATGGCTAGTAAGAATGGTTTCCTGGATACAAGTGGTGGCAAAGTACATGTCAACCCCTTCTGGGATTCAAACTCAACACATTCAATAAAATACCAGAGGGTTGATTCCAGGTTTCTGAGTGAATCAGAGGATAGGGGATTAAATAAACTGTAGTTGAAACCAGAAACCAAGACACGTACTGCCTTGTGGAAATGATTCAGGCTGCTAGACCTCTGAGATGAGTGCATAGCGATGTAATTCCCTCTGGGCAGTGGCCACTGCAGCACAGAGCCCTGCCCTGGCCATGTGATGTGGGCCTTGAAGGTCAGGACAGATTAAAATTTCTGCTCTATCTGCAACTGTGGAGGTCCACAGCTCCTGCCCTAACAGTGCCCTGAGCCCTAACTGGGCCACAAGCGGGTTTCCATCTTGGATTGATAGTGGGTGGTCGGCCTGTCCACCTGTCCCTTTCACACCAAGAGACCCCCAGAGACCCCATGTGCTAAGCAGGTAGCACAGCCTACTGCCCAGGCACCTTCCAAATGTAAGCACTGTGCTGAGGATGCAGAGGCGGGATTGGTTTTCCCCTCCAAGGAACTGGTCCTGTAGCCGGTGGACCTTTCTCTTCTGAACCATCTGGCCAGCTCCTTCCCAGGGCACAGCTCCCCCGCAGGTGAGGATTGATCTTCTCTTGCCCCATCCTTTTCCTAGGGCCACAGCTGCAGCAGCCAGAAGTTCTGGCCACAGCTCCAGGTGCAGGGGAAAGGAAAAAAGCAGTGGTGTTTGCTCATCTAACAGTTTTGAATAGAACCTTTCAGAAGGTCTTGCCTGGCTGGCTGTCTAGTGGCCAGCAGAAACTGCTGCCAGGTATATTAACAGCCTTGGAGAAGTTGTCTATTCTAGCCTTTTCCTTTCAACAGTCCAGTCACCCAGAGAGGACTAAAGATGGCCCAGTGCTCACTCCCTATCACTTGGGTTGCATTGGATGGGCCCAAGGGGCCACAGATGGAATTAGAATTATATAGGCCCTTGGGATCAGTGGCTCCTAAACTTGACTATTCAGAACCACCTGGGGCAATGGTTCTGAGACCTGAGTGTGCATTGAAGTTCTGGGGTTTGTTATTGCATTTCTAATAAGTTCTCAGGTGGTGCTGATGCCACTGCTCTGCAGACCACATGTTAAAGACTGGTCTAGGGAGTTATAAACACAGTCTCAGACCCTTATCTAGGGAATTTTTAGTTTGAATTAGATGGGCCTTGGAATCTATAGTTTATTTTATGTATTTATTATTATTGCTGTTTCTGAGTTCAGGGTCTCATTCTGTTGCCCAGGCTGGAGTACAATGACTCAAACATGGCAACAGTGGCACGAACACGGCTCCCCACAGCCTCGACCTCCTGGGCTCAGGCGATCCTACCATCTCAGCCTCCCGAATAGCTGGGACTACAGATGAGCACCACCATGGCTGGCAAATTTTTTTTATTTTGTGTAGAAACAGGGGTCTTGCTATGTTGCCTATGCTGGTCTCAAACTCCTAGGCTCAAACAATCCTCCCACCCTGGCCTCCCAAAGTGCTAAGATTACAGGTGTGAGCCACTGACACCTGGCCAGAATCTATAGTTTAACAAGCTTGCAGGGGAAACACAAGATTTAAGAAACCAGTGCCTTAGATCTGCATTAAGTCAGTGTATCCCAAAGACACACTCAGGGGGTACTCAGGAGGTGGGCTTCAGGCCCCTTTAGGGCAAGGATGGGTCATTTATGTGAATATCTCTGTTCCTGGTAGCAAGCAGCAGGAAAGAGGTATGAAATGAGAGTTTATTGCTGAGTGAAAACTGGGACTGCTCCTGAGGTAAATGAAGATTATGCGCTTGGCTTTTTTTAGTGGGTGAGAAATCAGATGTAGCTGGTGGCTCTGGTTACAGCCTGGGACTGTGCTCAGCCCATCAGGGGATATTTCCCTATTTTGGATGAAGAGTCAGATAAAAGTCCTGTACCTTCTTTGCCCCTCAAAATTTCCTTCCTCCTAAAATGGTCAGAGTAACGCAAATCTCCCTCCGAGATGAGAAGGAAAAATAAATTTAAATCGTAATTAGCATCTTTGAGCTTCTTGTCATATTTGGGGCATAGCCTGGTGAAATGCAACACGGCAGGGGAGCCAGGGAAGAGCTGGGATCCACCCCTGGGATGGGGGAAGTCCCTGCCAGAGGATCAGGCTGGGAGGGGTCCAGCCTGGTAGCAGAACATAGTGGGGTCAGGCAGATGCAGTAGGTGATGGTACCCTTAGAGTTGGGTGTCCCAAAGCACAATGACTGGGTTTTCCCTGAAGGTGGGCACAGCACAGATATGTGGGGTACACGAATGGGTGTGTTTGGAAATTATGGTCCACTGAGGGGCTATAACTGCTGGTTGGACTCTGGGTCCCAGGGAAGTAACAAAAAAACGCAAGTAGGACAGATAAGTTTCAGCTTTCATGCTAGGTCTAATGAATTGGTAGTGGCTGTCTGGAGTTCTGTGTCAAGGGGGATTTTAAGCCTGGCTTCAGCAAGAAAAAGTAGGAAAGAGTGATGTGATCGATTATGAATGGCTATGGTGGATGTCTAATTGGGGTTTTCTGACCCTAGGCAGGAGCAGGAGGGCTAGGATATGAGATAGCTCCCAGAGAGGCAGGATCAACAGAGGGAGCCTCCACTATAGGGCCGGTGGAGAGGTCTAGGTCCTTACCATATAAGGAATGGAGGCTGAATAGCAGGGTAGAAAGAAACTGGTTATCAGAACTGGGGTCTGAAGTCAGAGGTGGGTGAACAGCCAGGGGACGCAATGCAGGGTCCCAGAGTGGGGCTCCAGCACCTTAAATCCCTCCTGCGCAGAACCAGGACTGGGACATGAGGACATGCTATGACCCCTGCTGGAATGGTGACCAGGTCAGGCCGCCTGCTGGGACAGCCTGGACTGACTCATTCTGGAAAGAAGATAGATTGTGGTCCTTGGGGCTCCAGAGGCCTGTTGGCAATGCTGACCTCTCCACCCTAACCTCATCCATCCAGGCTCTGCTGGGGTACTGACCAGGCCTGGGCAAGTCATTTGGGAAGTGTCTGAAATCAGAAGAAAAAGAAAATATCCAGGGTCTGGGAGATCCATTAACTTTTCCACCCCGTGTCCTGACACCTGATTTTCCACTGAGGAAATCTGTGGGATGCCTCTGCCTCCTTGACCTCTGGGGCCCTGGCTGGGCGTCCTGATGTGCTTCATCTCCTCCTCCAGAAGATGATCATGCATCAGCGCAGGCAAAGCTCAACACCCAAGATTTCCCACCCCACACTTCGACCTCCTGTCCCCTGAGTAATCCCGGCTTTCTGCTATTAGCCTGTGCACATTCCTATCTGAGGACAGAAGAGGTCGTGATGGTCTCACAATTAAGTTCCCGGAGCTGCAGTGTGGAGCCAATTAGTACACAAGACCTAAACAAATCTTGTGCAGCAGACCGGAGTTGACAATCTGGATTTAGGGTTTCTGAGCTCTGAGCAGAGGTGGCTAGGGAGAGGCAGCAGTAGGGACATCCACCCTCCTGCCCTCCTCAAATAGCAAGACTGTGGAAAGCAGCCTGTGACTGGTGTCCAAGACACACACTCAACCCTAGGAGTACTTCACCTTCCCAGGCTGGCTCTCTGAGGTGCCTCTTCTTTCTTCCCCAGTATCCCAGGTCCTCTGTCAATGTTTCTCTCCTTGCTGTGCCACGACCATACTACCCAGTGCAAATAGGAAGTGGTCTTTGCAGTTCCCTCTCTTTGGCTGCTGCCACCCTTCCAACCACAAGTATTCAGGGTCTATTTAAAGAGGTCTCTGTGTGGAAACAGATAAGAGAATACAGAATTATAAAGTATATCCCCAAAGACTCTATATAAACTTTATACACTAGGAGGAGGAAGCAGGGCAGTGACTGACCCACAGTAAGCAGTGTTGCTTCCAGGTCTAACTGTTCTTGTGGGACACATTTGCTTCTCTTAACAAGATTGTACATTCTTTGTGAGTGGGAACGATGCTCATACATCTTCATAGATCCACAGGGTCTAGTGGTGTCTGGCACATGGTAGGTGCTCAGTAAATGTTTTCTCCATTCTTTTTTGTTCCCCACAGCATTTACTGAGTTTTTTTTTTTTTTTTTTTGAGTTGGAATCTCACTCTGTCGCCCAGACTGGAGTACAGTGGCCGCTCCCAGCCACCGCAGCCTCGACCTGCTAGGCTCCGGCGATCCTTCTGCCTCAGCCTTCCAAGTAGCTGGAACTACAGGCGTGCACAACCACGCCTGGCTAATTTTTGATTTATTGTAGAGATGAGGTCTCGCCAAGTTGCCCAGGTGGGTCTCGAACCCGCGGACTCAGGCAATCCACTCACCTCGGCCTCCCAAAGTGCTGGGATTATAGGCTGAGCCACCGAGCCCGGCCCTACTGAGTTCTTTATGTGCTAACATGGGGAATACAATGATACACAGGACAGTGGAGTCCCTGCTTTCAAGGAACAATGACTCGAGGAAGCTGTCCTTGCAAAAGAAGGTCCAAGAGTCATGATAGGCTCCGTCAGGGTGAAGAGTTATCTAAGGCATCTCAGGGAGACTTGAAAGGTCAGCAGGATCTTGTTAGGTATTAATGAAGAGAAGGGAATATGGCAGGCAAAGGGGAACAGATTTTGGCATTCCTGGGAAGCATGGATGGGGCGACAAGAAATGATGACCCGAGTGGCCAGACTGAAAGGCAAGTGGGAGAGGCCCTCTCTGATTCCCTTCATCTTCCCCTCTTAATAGTGTGGAGGGGATTGGTGTTAGGTGGAGCTCGACAGTCCTGCCAGCCTTCTCCTCTCAGCTCTCTTCTAGACACCTCTTGGCCCCCATACCTATTAAAAGAGGGGGGGCAATCGTGTGGCACCATAGCTAAGAGCAGAGACCACGGGCTAAGATTTTCTGAGATTAAATTTATGCTTTGTTACTTACTGGCAATGTGATCTGAGGAAAATTCTCTCTGTGCCCCTACTTCGTAATCCATAAAATAGAGATAATAGCAGTACTACCAAAAAAATTAAAAATTAAAAACAGAAACAGCTGGGCATGGTGGCTCATGCCTATCATCCCAGCACTTTGGGAGGCCGAGCAGGGAAAATTGCTTCAAGTAAGGAGTTCGAGACCAGCCTGAGCAACATAATAAGAACTTGTCTCTAAATAAGTAAGTAAGTAAGTAAATAAATCAATAAATATTAGCCAGGCGTGGTGGCACGTGTCTGTAATACTAGCTACTTGGGAGGCTAAGACAGAAGGATCACCTGAGCCCAGGAGGTCGAGGCTGTGGTGAGCTGTGATTGTGCCACTGCATTCCAGCCTGGACGACAGAGTGAGAGACTCAAAAACAAAACAAACAAACAAACAAAACCTCCAGCAAAATAGTAGTGTCTATTTCATAAGGTTACTGTCAGAAGAAAATAAATTAAACCGTGTAAAGCATGAGGGAAGAAGCACCTGGCATAAGGAAATGGTGAGTAAGTGCTAGCTATCATTACCAATCCCGTTTCCATTCCTGATGTTATAGAATTATGATATCTCAGGACATCTCTGGAGCATCTCTCATTTCAGATTCCTTAGAATGGACTCATTTAGTCAATAGTTCCCAAACTTTTGTGTGCATCTGGATTATCTATGGGTTGTTGATGCAGCCAAGGGGACTTTACTTCTGGAAATTTGTATACCGTGGATCTGTGTTGGGGCCCAGGAATTTGTAATTTTAACAATTGCTTCTGGTGTTTCTGATGAAAGACTGCAATTTTGGGCCATTTGTTTCCTTTTCTGGTTTAGGGACTTGAAATTCTTGCCCTCTCTCTTCTGCCCCTTAGGCCTCAATCAACCCAGGGACAGTGTTCCCTTAGAGAAGCACACCTGGGAAGGGGTTTGAACTTATGTGCATCTTGCTAGCCATCAGGAAGGGATGTGGACAATCTGCTGTGCTGGAGAAGGGATCAGTGCAAATGATGGAGATCTCATGGGGTGTGAGTGGGCACAGACTCAGTGCTCCAACCACAGTGGAACTGAGGGGTGGCAAGGTGAAGAGAAGGGGCCTCTGAGTCACATCTCTTTGTCACTTTGAAAAGACTGGCACCACCTTCTGACTTAGGACTTCTGGCTGTCTTCTTTGCCCTCAGCCTCTGCCATGAGTCCAGAGTTCTCTCCGCTTACCCCAGTAGGCCATTTCCTACAACACAGTGGCATCACGCCATCCACTCCAGTGAGTCACAGGACTGTCTTTGAAAGGCTTTCATAGTCTGCTTTCTGCCTGATTAATGCTTTTGTAAGTCTCACTCAGTTGTTCAGGCTGGAGTGCAGTGGCATGATCATGGCTCACTGCAACCTCAACCTCCTGGGCTCAGGTCATCCTTCTTCCTCAGTCTCCTGAGTAGCTTTGACTCCTACAGGTGCATGTCACCACACCTGGCTAATTTTTTTATTTTTTTGTGGAGAGGAGGTTTCACTACATTGCCCAGGCTGATATCGAACTCCTGGCCTCAAGCAATCCTAGTGCCTCAGCCTCTGAGAGTGCTGAGATTATAGGCATGAGTTACCATGCTCAGCTCATCCCTGATTAACCCTTAAGAGACAGTTCTGCCTTCCATATGACCCAGCAATCCCCCTATTTTAAAGATGTGAGGTACAATTCGGGGTTAGGTATACAACCCTGGGAATATACCCAGAGGAACTCAAGTCATTCTACCAGAAAGATACCTGCATGCACATGTTTGTTGAAGCCCTATATACAGTAGCAAAAACATGGAACCAACCATGCTGCTGGACTGGATTAAAAAATGTGGTACATAGACACAATGGAATATTATGCAGCCATAAAGAAGAACAAACATATGGACTTCACAGCATATGCAGCATATGGATGGATTTAGAGTCTATCATACTCAGTGATCTATCACAGAAACAAAGAACAGAGTACCACATGTTCTCACTAATAAGTGGACCTTGAACAAAGAAAAGGATTGGCAGTAGTGGGAAACTGCCATGGGAGGGGGAGTGGGATTGGCAGTTGAGGGAAACTGCCAGGGGAGGGAGGGGCATACCTCATCAGCAAGGGTACCTACATAACAAACGTTTGTATACCTAACCCTGAATTGCACCCCACATCTTTAAAATAAAAGCACATTTTAAAAAAAGAGACAATTCTGCCCTGAAAATTTGGGGGATTAACAAGGAATCTGTGAGCAAGAAAGACATTTCTATCATATTTGAGCCATATATATATATACACACACATATGTATGTATATATGTATATATATACATGGCTCAAATATATATATAATGTATATGTATGTAATATATAATGCATAATGTTTGTAACATATATATATTAGGCTTATTTGGTGTAGCAGTTAGTGTTATCTTAACTAATACAAGAAAAGAGGATAGGACTTGCAGGAGACCAATCCTGAGAGATCTTGATTGAGGTTAGAGGAAGGACAATATTGTGAAGTCTTAGGCCCCGGGAAAAAAAAAATCCAGGGGTCCAAGAAAAAGAGGAGGACTCAGGGATGTTAGGGTGGGGGCAGAGTAGAGGTATAGGCCAGAGGGAAAGAGAAAGAAGAAAGTGGGGATACCTGAGGAGGCTGAGACAGATTCTGGGAGGGACTGAGCAGCCCCTCTCCTGACTCCTCTGGCCGCCTGATTGCCAAGAGTCCTGGCCTATCTCCTTCCTCTTCACGACCTCTCCATTTCGACCCCTGTTTTGCTCCTGTATTCCCTCCTATTTTCTGCAAGGAGGAGGAGCTAACCATGTTTGCAGAAGAGGGTCAGAGAAGACCTTCGAGAATTACCAGCCCCCAGAGAGAAATAACATAAACGGATTCAAATGTTAGCTGAAGAGAGGTAGCTGCCTTTCATATTTGTACCAACAAAGGTTAAGCAAATCAATCACCGTTCAACGTTAGTTCTCCAGGGAGGGGAGGATAGAGAGGGGAATTTGTGATCTAAGGCCAGGAGTCTTAGCTGAGAGTTCGGTGCATTTCAAGGGGGAGAAAAATCTTTCGTTAAAAGCTATCCTAGTGCTGCTCTAAAGGGAAATTGAGCTAAGTGAACTGCAAAGTAATTTTTGACCTTGGGAGAAATGGAAGGCAAAACCAGGCCAGCCCCCAGGCCTGAAGGGAACCAGTAGATTAACGCTGCGCCTGCAGGTTCCGTTCACTCTAATTAGATGATATTTAAAGGCACAGAGTTTACCCAAGCTGCGGCCTCTGAGGGTGCACAAAAGGCTTCTAGAAAGTGTACAAGGGTCTTCGTGGTATGCTCCATGCCAGTCACCATCTCCCCTGTTGGCGGCAGATGGCCACTAGGGTACGGTGCAAGGTTTTGACATCTTCAGAGTCTTTCATGAATGACAACTTCCAAAGGTTTAGACCCTGTAGCTCCCTCAAATACAAGCCAGTGAAAATGGCATGTTTTGTTCATGAAAATGCTCTGACCTGAAAAGTAATAGCAGAGGCAGGAAGAAACAGAAGAAGCAAGAAGAATTCCCTGGAAGGGAATAATTGTAATACAGGCATACCTCGTAGATATTGTGGGTTTATTCCAGATCATTGGAAATGCGATTATCACAATAAAGTGAGTCACAGGAATGTTTTGGTTTTTCAGTGCATATAATAGTTGTTAGGGTACAGATAGGGTGAGGGCGGCATGCAGGAGGCGCAGCACTGGTAACCCAGAGATTGGAGCAAATGTAAAGAATTGTAACACACACAGAGAGAGAGAAAGAAAAGTTTATTTAAAAGTAAATGAGAGAAAGAGAAGGGAGAGAGAAGATTCACCTCCCCAAGGTTGGGGGGGCAGAGCCAGGAAACAGCAACAGCCATAGCTCAAAGAACACATGTCCACACCAGAGTCTATCAAGGCAATGACCACTGACTGCTTGTGGTTGAGTCCTTTAAACCATTTCCCTTGATGGGGGAAGATCATTAAGGTGATTGGGTGGTAGTCTGGTTCCACGTCATCACAGAGGCAGGCGAGCGTAGGTACTGACGTCAAGTGATGGACAGCAGGCAGATGGGTGGGTTAGTCACATGATTGCTGCCATGGCTGTGTTTATTCGTGTCACATAGGACACAAAGTGCTGATTAGGTTAATCCTGGGGCGGGGGGGCGGTTCCCGCAAGAGACTTGTTAGACATTTGCAATTTACAAACTCAGACATTTGCAACTCACAAACTCCATGACCAAAGGTGGTCATATTATTACTTTTATGACTTTGGCCAGCCAAAGGTTGATCTTTGATCTTCGGCCTTGACAAGGAACCTAAAAGTTTACTAGAGATTACTATGCTAAACCATGAATTGAAATGTTGGGCTGTCCTGGTCTTGCATCTCATGGAGATTTGCTGAGGAGGGATGGGATAGGCTGCTGCTTGTTTTCAGTAGAATGTCTGAATGCTTTCTAATGGTTATGCTGAGGCAAAAGACTAAACTAAGAATAAGTTAAGTTTCTTCTAGTTTTCTATAGGTAACTTTCAATAGCTATGTCTACACTATACTGTAGTCCATTAAGTGTGAATAGAATCATGTCTAGAAAAACAATGTACACCTTAATTTGAAAATACTTTATAGCTAAAAAATGTTAATGTCCATCTGAGCCTTCAGTGAGAAATATTCTTTTTGCTGCTGGAGGGTCGATGTTGATGGCTACTGACTGATCAGAGTGATGGTTGCTGAAGGTAGGTGTGGCTGTGGCCATTTCTTAAAATAAGATGAAAATGAAGTTTTCCACATGGATTGACTCTTCCTTTCAAGAAAGATTTCTCTGTAGCATGCCTTACTGTTTGATAACACTTTGCTTACAGTAGAACTTGTTTCGGTTGGAGTCAATCTTCTCAATCTCTATCCGGCTTTATCAACTAAGTTGAAAGAATATTCTAAATCCTTTGTGTCAGTGGAAATGGTGGTTTGGGGTTCGTTGGTTATTCATGAAACAAGAATTGGACACGACACCAGACTCAGGACAGCAAGGCAGAGTTTTACTGCAAGCAAGGAAAGCAGAGCAGAGTGAGCTAGTCCACACCTAAGAGTCTAAAAGAGCGGGCTGCTCAGAGACTGAGTTTCCTTTGTCTTAGTCTCTGGTCTTGGCTGGTTAGTTCCTTCTTGGGCTTGTTTGCCCTCTTTATGGCTGGTTGTCCTCTCTCTTTTTTGTTTTTTTTTTTTTTTGAGTTGGAGTCTCACTCTGTCGCCCAGACTGGAGTGCAGTGGCCGCTCCCAGCCACCGCAGCCTCGACCTGATGGCCTCCGGCGATCCTTCCGCCTCAGCCTTCCAAGTAGCCAGAATTACAGGCATGTGCTACCATACCTGGCTGATTTTTTGATTTATTGTAGAGATGAGGTCTCACTGCCCAGGCGGGTCTCGAACCCGCGGGCTCAGGCAATCCACTCACCTCAGCCTCCCAAAGGCGCGGGATTACAGGCTGAGTCACCGAGCCCAGCTGTTTGTCCTCTCTTAAACAGTAGCAGAGATAAGGTCAGCTTCCCTAACAGGTTACATTGAGGAAGAGGGGGGAAAAAAATTCCTAAGGGCAAAAAAAGAAAAAAAAAATTCTCTTTAAATACAAGCCGCTTTTGCGTTTGGCTCAGCTCATCATGATAGAAAATTTCTAAAATGAGTAAATAACGAAAAGTCAGCTGGCTTCCCGTTTCCTACACTTTGCCCTCTTCATCCCCTGCTCATGTCTGCCTAACTACCTAACATTTGTTGTCATTTCAACAATGCTAACAGCATCTTCATCAGGAGTAGTTTCCATTTCAAGAAACTTCTTTCTTTTCACATCCATAAGAAGCAACTCCTCATCCATTCAAGTTTTATCATGAGGTTGCAGGAGTTTAAAAGTCACTTCTTCAGGCTCCACTTTTCATTCTAATTCTCTTGTTATTTCTACCAGGTCTGCAATGACTTTCTCCACTGAAATCTTGAACCCTTCAAAGCCATCTATGAGGATTGGAATAAAATTTTTCCAAACTTTTGTTAATATTGATATTTTTACCTCTTCCGATGGATCACAGACGTCCTTAATGGCATCTAGAATGGTGAATCCTTTCCAGAATGTTTTCGGTTTACTTTGCTCAGATACATCAGAAGAATCACTATGTATGGCAGCGATAGTCTTATAAATGTATTTCTTAAATAATAAGACTTGAAAGTTGAAATTATTCTTTGATCCACGGACTGCAGAATGGATATTGTATGACATGAAAATAACATTCATTTCCTTGTATATCTCCAATCAGAGCTCTTGGCTGATAGGTGCATTGTAAACAAGCAGTAGTATTTTGAAATGAGTATTTTTTTTCCTGAGAAGTAGTTCTCAACAGTGGGCTTAAAGTAGCCATTTACAGAGCAGAGGCAGAGTAGATAGCATGATTCTTAAGGGCCCTAGAATTTTCAAAATGGCAAATGAACATTGACTTCAACTTGAAGTCACCAACTGCATTAGCCTCTAACAAGAGAGTCAGTCTGTCCTGTGAATCCAGGCATAGACTTCTCTTTTCCAGCTATCAAGTATTAGATGGTGTGTTCTCTCAATAGACGGCTGTTTTGTCTATAGTAAAAATCTGCTGTTTAGTGTAGCCACCTTCATCAGTGATCTTAGCTAAATCTTCTGAATAACTTGCTGCAGATTCTCCATCAGCACTTGCTTCTTCACCTTGCACGTTTACATTATGGACATGGCCTCTTTCCTTAAACCTCATGAACCCACCTTTGCTGCATTCAATTTTTCTTCTGTAGCTCCCTTACCTCTCTCAGGCTTCACAGATTTGAAGAGAGTCAGGGCCCTGCTCTTGATTAGGCTTTGGCTTAGTGGAATGTTTGATATTCTATCCAGACCACTAAGACGTTCTCCATCACAGCACTAAGGCTGTGTTGCTTTCTTACCGTGTGTTCACTGGAGTAGCACTTTTAACTTCCTTCAAGAATTTTTCCTAGCCGGGCTCAGTGGCTCAACCTGTAATCCCACGCTTTGGGAGGCAGAGTGAATTGCCTGAACCCATGGGTTCGAGACCCGCCTGGGCAATTGGCGAGACCTCATCTCTACAATAAATCAAAAAATTAGCTGGGTGTGGTAGTGCGCGCCTGTAGTTCCTGCTACTTGGAAGGCTGAGGCGGAAGGATCGCCGGAGCCCAGCAGGTCGAGGCTGCGGTGGCTGGGAGCGGCCACTGCACTCCAGTCTGGGTGACAGAGTGAGACTCCAACTCAAAAAAAAAAAGAACTTTTCCTTTGCCTTTATGATTTGGCTAACTGTTGGGCACAAGAGGCCTGACTTTCAGCTTATCTCAGCTTTGGACATGTCTATCTTACTAAGCTTGAACATATCTAGTTTTTGATTTAAAGTGAGAGACGTGAAACTCTTTCACTTGATCACATAGAGGCCACTGTAGGATTATTAGTTGGTCTAATTTCAATACTGTTTTGTCTCAGGGAATAAGAAGGCCCAAGGAGAGGAAGAGAGATAGGGTAACAGCAAGTTGGCAGAGGAGTCAGAGCACAAGATTTATTAACTGAGTTCACCATCTTATATGTGTGGTTCACGGGGCCACAAAACAATTTTAATAGTAATGTCAAAGATCACTGATCACAGGGCACCATAACAGATATTATAATAATAATGAAAAAGTTTTAATTATTGCAAAGAATTACCAAAATATGACACAGAGACACAACATGAGCACATGCTGTTAAAAAAAATGGCGCCAACAGACTTGCTTGATATAGGCTGTCACAAACCTTTCATTTGTAAAAGATGCAAAATTTGCAAAGTGCACTAAAGCAAAGTGCAATAAAATGTGATATGACTGTATAATGTCAAATCTAAAACTATCTGAGAATTGGTAGCAAGAGTGTAGTATGGAAGATGAAGCATAAGCTCTGGAATCCTGGGGTTATGACTATATCTTTATTTCACCCTGTTTTAGGAAAAATAAATTTTCCTTATGCACAATTCCAGGTTGAGAGGCCCCCCCCACACCAGTATGATTCCACTTTCTTCTGGTTCCCATTGTTGCTATTGGGAAGTTTCCAGTGAAGCTAAATATTATTATTTTGCAGGTGATTTCTCTTTTCTCTCTTACTGATTGTAAGGTCTCTGACTCTATTCTTTTTTGAAATGTGAGTAGGTTTGCATTTTTAAATTTTTTTTGTTTATTCTGTTGGTATATGCTGTATCTCTATCTATGGAGTCATGTCTCTCTTCAGTCTGGAAAATTTTCTTCAAATATTCTCTTTCCTTTCTTCACTCCCTTCTCTCCTTCTGGAATTCTAATTAGATGGTTATTCAACTTTCTCATTCTATCCTCCATTATTGCTTGATACCTTTTGTATTCTTTTTTTTTTTTTTTTTGAGTTGGAGTCTCACTCAGTCGCCCAGGCTTGAGTGCAGTGACACGCTCACAGCCACCCCAGCATCGACCTGCTGGGCTCAGGTGATCCTTCTGCCTCAGCCTTCCAAGTAGTCAGAACTACAGGTGTGCACTACCATGCCTGGCTAATTTTTTATTTATTGTAGAGACGACGTCTCACCGTGTTGCCTAGGCTGGTCTTGAACCTTCAGGCTCAGGCAATCATCTCGCCTAGGCCTCCCAAAGTGCTGGGATTACAGGCTTGAGCCACCGCACCTGGCCTCCTTTTGTATTCTTAATGGTAGTCTTAATAATTTATTCAGATTTCTCTTCAACTATGTCTAATCTTCTACTTAAACTCTTTATATTGTGTTTTAAAATTCAGCCATTATTTCTGTCCCCTATTAAATATCTATTTGGTTCCTTCTCAAATATTCTTGGTCAGTTTTTTGCTTATATTTGTCACTATATTTTTAAATTTATTTGAATATTTCATGCAACATGACTTTATATTCTGTATTGGATAATTTCAATACGTAAAGCCCTTATGGGATGAAGGGCTTCAGTTTTATTTTGCTTTGTTTCTTCTGTGTGTAGTGATCTTTGATTTGTGAGCTCATGTTTGGTTTAATCTCTGACAAACCTGGGGAACTAAAATGAAGATGCTTTCCTTGGTGGTAAATTTTCATTTGCTCCTGCTGCAAGTTAGGGGCATCCCTGACCAGGGAACATTTTACCATTGTGTAGGTCCTTAGCCCAACCTCAGAGTTATTGATTTAGCCTCCCCACTCTGTTGATGGCGCAAGGCTTAGTCTCCCAGGGGTATCCCTGATATCAGCCTTTGTCCTCTGAGCAACTCTCCTGACCTTTGACTTGTGCTTGCCATTCATAGAACTGTTTTTAGGTTGTGGTTTTTCAGACCTGTTTTGGTTCGTGTAGAGTTATTTACTATGAGCCTGGCATTGAAATAACTATTAAGTTTCATGCAGGATCTAGTAGTTTTGTAGTGGAAGCCTTCAGGATTTCTAGTTCATCAAACTGCTGAACTATAAAGTCAAGATTTAGCCTTCTAGGCTGCCTCTAATATGTTCTAGCTGCATGATCTTGGGTAGGAAACTTAACATTTGCATCTCGGTTTGATTTTCTGTGAAATTGCACCTAGGAAGACCCACCTTTGAGAGACGTAAAGATCAAACCAGATGATTTATGCCAGCAGCTCCTGTCCATTTCCTCATGGTCACACATGTGATAAACAGCATTCACAAGAGTGACATGCTAAATTTGTATAATACTATAAACAAATCTTCAGGGAAGTAAAGCACTACAATAATCTGTATTTGTTGCAGCTACTAATGACTGAAAACTACTGGTGATTGTGACAAGCATGGAGTGCAGCAGTTGTTACACACCAGGTGCTCAATCAATGTTCATTTCTTTCCTGCTAGAAATGCTCTAATCCCAAACCCATGAGAACAAGTGACTGTGAGGTTCCCTTCTAGCTCTGGGTTTTCATGGACTGATCACACACATGTGAACGTAGTCTTGGTGGTTGGGAATCCTTGATATCCATTTCAGCCCTAGCCCTCTATATGTGAGCAATAAGAAGAGACACTGACTACTCCAAAGAGATTGAGAGAGCCCTGGAGCTGAGCCAGCAGGACCAGGATAGCCTGATGGCTAGCAGCATAGACTATGGAACCAGACCTCCTGGGTGTGAACTCTGGACCCATCATTTACTAGCTCCGTGACATTGGGCAAGTATCTCCACTTCTTTGTGAGTCATTTTCCTCATCTGTGAAATAAGGATCATAATGATCCTTACACGATTGTGGTAGAGATTAAATAAGTTGATACATGCACAGACTGTGACCCATGCTGTTATAATAAATACCCAGTAGATATAAGTTAATGTATTTTTTAAACGTTCAGAAATCATCCTCCTGATTATATATATCTCAATGATCCCAATTCTAATTAACCTCAGAGACCTATTAGTCTCCTTTTCTTAGAATCACCGGAAAAGATTTCATAAACACTTCAGAAAGCCTTTACCATATATCATGGCCCAAAAAGAAGTAGACATTTCCTCTTGGTTCTAGCCTCATTCTGGGGTTAGATCTCATGCCTTCTTGTCCTCAAAGGAAGATGGCCATGGCCCCTCTGGCCCTTTGCCTGTGTGCCAAATGGATCCACAGCTAGAGACAAGCTTCTTCCCTTTGAAAGGTGGGAAGTGGGCCAAGATTTTTTAAAGGCAGATGGCATCAGCTACAGAGAAGCAAGGCTAGGCTTGATATTCCCAACCCTGCCCTTCAGGGGCCTGTCATCCTTCGCCTCACAACCTTCCCTCTACTTTTAGCTTAAACTGAGTGACAAAATCCTGTCCTTGGATGAAGTCAATAATCCTTATCAGACAGACAAAAGCAAATGTCTGGCATTTCTCCATCACACACAGGGCTTGAGAGAACATAGAAAATCTCAAAACAGAAATATATCTGGGTGTGTGGGATTTTTTAAATCCTTTCTTCATAATGTTTCAGTTCCTCTATTTTTAGAAGATGATGACATTCTCCAAGCATTGCAACCAGGTTTTCAAAAGTTACAAAGCTTGCTCCAGCACACACACACACACACACACACACACACACACACACACACACACTCACATCTGCATATACAAAGACACACAGAAACACACACACTACACACACATAATGGCATACACACTCAAACACAAACATCTACAAAATGGCACTCACTCATGCCCATCTACACACATACACAAATACCTGCAAGCATTTGGGTTCACACACACACACACACACTCTCTCTCTCTCTCTCTCTCTCTCTCTCTCTCTCTCTCTCTCTCTCATACTCCCCCACACCCTGACACATACATATGAATAAACAGAAACTAGTAAATACAGCAACTCTGCAGTGTCCCTGCCATTTACTGACACAAGGTGCATGTGCACGATGCCTCTTTTGTATGTTAATTCACCATCAGATTTTGGGATAGAAAAAAGTCACATATTTTCGGGACAGATCAGAAATTCAGCTGAATTTCTAACCCTGCTGGGTTCCCCATCTCCTCCTTTTGTCCTTGACCCTCAAGTGGCCTAATTTCAAATGATCTCTGCACTGAGAAGGCAGTTATTCCCACTCAGAACAGGAGATCCTTGAACACGGCCCCTTGAAAGAATCCCGTGGAGTCCAGGCGATGTCTCCTATGAAAAGAGAAATAAATAGTTCCACCACTGGAAACAAGTGTCCAGAAAGCAGCAAGTTTATACTGTCCTAGAGCCAAGGAACAACCAGGTGCTGATTACATCCCCGGGGAAGCCGGGAGGGCGATGCACGCACAGACTGGGTCCTGTTATAGGAGAGAGACAGGAAGGTAGGAAGGGAGGAAAATCTGAATCCATAAGCTTTCTCTTTATACCAACCAGACTCAGAAGTTTTCTTTATTTCAGCTGGAACTCACATCACAGCTGACCTATTTACTTACCTACCGGCTGCATTTTTCTTAGAACTAGTTCTGTTCCTGTTCAGAAAGAAGCCAGGCAGAGTTGGGAAAATATTTCCTCAGCCAGCTCCTTAGCACCACTGGGGGAGAATTTCTGGCCAAGATGGCCTAGAAGTAAATTAATGTAGTATTGCCCTCTCCCTGCTCAGGGGAGAGAGTGTATGCGCAGGGCAGAGAAATGGCAGGCACCTGAGCTAGGCTGATTCTGTGGTTGTTCTAACAGACTCTCTCAGGCCCCTGCAGTCCAGTGGTGTCTTGGTAAATGGTTTAACAACCAGCTCTCTGGAAGCACTGACTTGCGGTGTTTGCCGATTTCCATAGTCTGTTTGGAACTGCCAAAGTGAAGCTGCTGCACACAGAGTTAGGCAGAGGTGCGCAGAAGACTCCGTTTCATCATATTTCTACTACAGAGATATATTAGGAGCACTTAACCTCAAAAGCATAAATACTGATAAGGTGTGGTAAAATAATTAACAAGTGATGAGCTTCGGGTGTTTATTACCTTTGTTTTTAATGTGATGTAATTGTAAGTTTATATAATTTATTTTCAAGTGATGTATGCCTATAACAACCAGCTCACAAAGTTCTGGAAAATATAACTCAATTCTTGTGAGACAGTGTGGGCTGACCCTGGAGCACTGCTGCTGGAGTCCCTCTTTTATTTAGAGTCAGAGAATAAAAGCGTCAGTGTACCCACTCTCATTAGAAGTCAAGGCCATATCACATAGGGAGATTTAGAGTAGGCTCTGTTTCCTTAGGGCGATTCTGTCTTCAGAAGGCGGAATAGACACCTGCTTGCGAAAGAACATAGGCTGAAAAACACCATGTGGGTTTTCTTTGTTGTTGTTGTTCTACCCACCATGTGTACTTAACCAAGACAGCTCAGGTCAGCAAGTTCTGCCCTGCCTGGGCAGCTCCTAATTATATATACTTCAGCTTATATAGTCAAAATAACTTGACAACATCAGCTTTATTCCTTTGACATCCTTTTGTCACCTTTATTCCTTTGACACCTTGAAGGATAGTTCTCTGGCTAGAATTCCCTGGTATAATATGGGTTTCAGGCTCTAGGCTCTTTGCCTTTCCAGCTGGAGGATGCCAGAGGGTCTGTGGCTATAAAATTGTCCAGTATTTCCTGTCCCTCACTTAAAGGAGTTGGGCTACTTCTTGTCTCCCAAAACTCTTGTAGGAAACATTCTTACATGAGAGAACTAGCATTTTACACAACTGGAGTCAGGAGAAGCTACACACCCACCCCTGGCCTCTGAGCATCTAAAAAATTACTGAGCTTATTAAAAGTACACAGGTCTAGAAGTGGCAATCTATAGGACAAAAAAACATAGGAAATGAAACCTGTGGGAGGCAGGGAATCCTATTGGTGGTGTTGCAAGGTGTTAGAACTGGGGGAGGTTTTACAGCTCCAGCAGTTTGCTCAAGGATGCACAGAACACAGCAGGACCGGAGGGTCAGAGCAAGAGACAGTCAGAAGTGAAGAGTGGAACAGGTGAAAAGCAGGAGTGAATGGAATTGGTAGATTTGTTTTGTCATATTCATTAAGACCTTCATGCGTTGGTCCTGAAATTTTAGTGTCCTTCAAACCCCTCCTGTTTTCCCTTCCTTCCTAGCCCAGTATCGATCCATGGCCCTTCAGTATAATCACCCATTTGTGCATGTCCTTCCTCCAACATATGTGGCAAAACCCTAACCTTATGTAGATCCAGCTTTCTGCACATTCTGCCCCATTCCCAAGCAAGCAAACACGGGCAGAGGTAAACCATGACTGCGTGGATTTATCCTACCCCAAACGCAAGATGATGCATCTCTAGTAAGGCTCAGCACTGCCTGGAAATCCAGTTACACTTCCCTAGTCAATTCACACCCTCAGTTAGGCGCAGTGGCTCATGCCTGTAATTCCAGCACCTTGGGAGGCTAAGGCAGGAGGATCACTTGAACCCAGGAGTTTGAGACCAGCCTGGGCAACGTAGCAAGATGTTGGCTCTACAAAATATAAAAAAATTAGCCAGGCATGGTGGCGTGTGCCTATAGTTCCAGCTACTTGGGAGGCTGAAGTGGAAGGATAACCTGAGCTCAGGAGTTCTAGGCTATGGTGAGATATGATCATGCCAGTACACACCAGCCTTGCTTTGGAGTGAGACCCTGACTACAAAAATAAAATAAAAGCTACACCCTCAATCCGCAAGTATGGTGGATGAACAGTCCCTACTCTTATTGCAGCAAGCCTCCTCCCTCAAACATTGGATGGATCCCATCTCCTCTGTCTATTCGGGATCTTTGAGCCTGCCGTTGCCCTCCTCTCCCTCTTAAAACATCAATAATATTCCTTTATACTGAATTAAAAACTCCCGATTTCTTGTCATATTAAAACCTCCCCTCTCTCCCAACCTTTGTCTGCTTCCGACCAGGAGCTGCCATGAGGAAGGAGTGACGGTAACCAGCTTATTTTGTTTCCCTGCCTCGTGCACCTCTGCCTCTTTCCCTCCCTCACCAGGCTGCCTCTTGGCCTCTGGGACTGTTGCTCCAGGAGAGGGAGGCAATGCGAGGGGGCAGGATAGGTCTTACCAGACTGGTGCTGTTGTAGGGTAGTGCTGGTGTTTTCTGGCCTTGGCAGGTGTTGCGAGGTGGCTGTCTCTTGAATCTTATATAGGTTTCTGGATGATGTACCTGAGAGGATCTCTCTGATGGCAGCTTCCTGGACACTGACCGTGACTTTCCTCCACTGCTTTTTCACCGCTCCTCTGTGAGCTGCTGGGCATCCTCTAGTCCACACCACACTGACTCTGGCTGAGACCTGGTTATTCTCTCAGGCTGTCTATGCGAACAGGGTCTCTTTATAGACAGCCCCAGGCCACCGTCCCTACTCTGGCTCCTATTAGTGTTTTGGTCCTACTGTCATGAGAGTACAGCTACTTCCCAACACAGCTCTCTTTACACAGCCAAGTCAAGGCAGCTGACCTGCTATAGCACTTATTACCTTTGCAGCTGTGAGTCCAGCACCAATCAGTCTGTCATGTCTGTCACACACTCCAAGTGGTCCCTTAAAGCCCCAATCACTTGTTCTGACGTGAAGGACAAGCTTCTCTTCCACAACATTCCTACATCTTTCAACAAAGGAATCCAAGTCTCTCTCTCTCTCTCTCTCTCTCTCTCCATTCTCCATACAACTTCAATCTCAACTCTTTAATACCCTCAAAGTGGTTGATGTGCCTAGGGCTATCAAATGGTTTATAGAGATCTGGATTGCATGCCCTGCATAGATGATTTCACCTCACTCTGGAATGTGGGGTCACTTTGCACCTATTGCTTTGAGCCTTGGGGCTCTCCTTCAAAACTGAGAAGGAAGAAGTTCTATTTTAGCATCTTTCTACACACATCCATATCCAACCTCCAACTCTATATGAATTGTTTGTTCACTGAGAACAGTTATCCTATTATTATTGTGGTTTTTGTTCCTTTGAAGGTTTTAGCTTTTGTCTTTTATTATTTACCTTGTTTCATTTTATCACAATTTCTCATCTTACTTAGTTTCCTTGTAAAATGTGATGTGGCATGATATAAAGCTAATGGGCTGGGAAAGAAGACGAGACGTGAGCTGTGAGAGTAATTGTAAAAGTCACTTTTAAGGTAGAGAACCCGAGCAAAGGGCCAGGAACGCCCTCCAATTTCCATTCCTCTTGAAACCTGACCATCCATCTTGTCCTGTGTTCCTCTGTACTTACCCCACTTCTTGAGGCTACTTAAATGAGCCTCTTTTCCTTGCCGCCAACGTCCCAGCCCAACAAACTCCCACACTGGGTTTGCCTTTCACCAAATGCTTCTCTCTTGGATGGCTCCCCCAGCATACCTCCCTCACCCCGATCTCATCTCACTCAGCCCTGCCCTTCTAGCCAGGCCAGGGGACAACTTGGGAGTGGAAGCTGGGAGAGGATGGAGCCAACAAGAGCACAGCAACTCTTGAGGTTCAAGCAAGGCCGGCTGGGACCTCTTCACCTAATGTTTCCTGATTACTTGACAGGAAACGGCTGTTTTTGTTTGTTTGTTTCCTCTTTTAATTTTTATTTAAAATTGGAACTGCTGTTTTTAAGTGACACCCAAGGGCAGGGGTCCTTCTGGAGGATGGTGAGGTCAGAGGAGAAAGGTGCAGCCTCTCCCAGGCCCTCCCACCGGCGGCTTCCTTGGATGCATGTTTACTTCCTGAGTTAAAGAAGATAATTGAGCCCTGTCTTGCCATGGGCTTTAGTTTCTCCTCGCAGACTGCAAAAATACACTCCCTCCTCAGACCGTTTTCTACTTTTTATATTTTCTTCTCTTCTTTCCTCTTTTTAGCAGTATTGCCCCTGACTCTACTCCATGTCCTTTAGCAATTTTTGTCTATTTTTTCATTTTCCTTCTTTATAGACAAATATTTTGAAGTGTGTAAACTGCCTACCTATATCTAGGATTTTTGTTGTTGTTTGTTTACTAAAGACATCTATCCTTTTATTATCTTTCCCGTATTGTGTTTTTGTCCCTTTGAAGGTTTAGCTTTTATTTGCCTTTATTATTCACTTTGTTTTATTTTTATCATAATTTCGAATTTTATTTTGTTTCCTTGTAAAACAGTTGATTATTTTTACTATTTAAAAAAAAGATTCTCAAGTCTTACAAATAATTGTTTTTAAAGTTTCGTGAAAACTTCTGTTCCTGACTTCAATTTTTTTATTTTAAAATTATTTTCTTCTTCTCCTCTGCTTCTTTTCGACTGATATTTTGTTATGATTTGTTTACACGATAGCCAGAATGGAGGGTGGGTGTAGGGATGACAGCAGAAGGCAAAGGCCACACAGAACCAGGGAGTGGCGGACGCCTTCCCGCAGTGCTGCTGAGCTGCCCTGCGGTCACCCTCAACACCTTCTGAAAGGATCCCCTCACCCCTGCAGAAGTAGACTGCTGTCCTGCTTGGGGTCAGCCAGCATCTTCTGAGCACCCTCTCAGCCATCTTTACTGGGAGGGCTTTCCTCTTCACACTTGTCACCTCAGTGTTATACAATCCAGAATGCTCTTTATCTGGTTATCACATCCACATTCTGGACAGAAAGAAGGAGGAGAGAGGAAGGGGTAGAGTCTGTGTCAGGAAAGCACAAGCTTACCCCTGGATTCCCAGCTCTCTTTTGCTTATGTTTCTTTGGCCAGAACTGTGCATTCCTAGCTCTGAGGAAGTCTGGGGAAGTGAGAATAATATCAAACACTCTAACTTTGTTAAAACCTGCTGTTGATCTTGAAATAATCTCAAACTTATAGAGAAGTTGCAAGTACAGCGCAGAAATCTTTTTTCCCCCCTGAAGTGCTGAGAGTAAGTTGCCAACTAACATCCCAGCCCCCTGAAAAATGCAGTGTGTATTTCCTACAAACAAGGATGTTCTTGTGCATAATGCATAACTGCAATACAACCACAGAAATCAGGTAGTTATTACTGGTATACAACCACCTTTGAGTCCCCAGAGCTCATTCATGTTTTGCCATTTGCCCCAAGAACCTTCTTTACAGCAAAAGTATCCAGTTTGGAATGCTGTATTGCATTTAGTTCCTGTGTCTCTTTAGTGTCTTCTATCTGGAACTGTTTGTCAGTCTTTACTTGACATGACCTTGACTTAACTTTTAAAGATTAGAGGCCATTATTTTATGGATGTCCCTCAGTGTGGGTTTGTTTCCTCATGACCAGATACAGGTTATGCCTCCTTGGAAAGAATGTCACAGGGGTGATCTGTGGTCTCATACATCTAGCAGGAGGAGCTCAGTTCCAAGTGTCTAAAGACGCTTGCTTTGATCACTTCAGTTGATGTCAGCTAGGTTTCTCTACCTACTATGACATTTTTCTTTTTTCTGTTGTAACTAAAAAGAGCCTTTCAGTACTTTGAAATTATTCAAATATCCCACTTCTCATCAACCATGGAATTTACCCATTTATTTATTCAGATTAGTTGAGATGCTGTGTCAATAACCTTTTTATGTAAATAATAAATATTTTAGGTTTTGTGGTCCAGGAGGCAAAATCAAGGATATTATATAGGTACTTCTATAACAAGAGAGAAAAAAAAATTCTTTAACAAAATTTTCATCAATAAAATTAAAAATATAATAATTATTGAGTACAGTTTTGTTTTGGAGGGAGTTTGGATTTTTTGGTAACGCTAGTCTACTAATGAGAATGGAATTCTTTTGTGAGGAGAATATTTAACTTAATTTGGGTTCAAAGTTAGTGTTTCCTACTGTCAAATTGATTGTGTCCATTACCCTATAGGAACCATTCTTAGCTCATGGCCATAAAGAATCAGGCGGTGGGTTGAATTTGGGCCATGGATCATACTTTGCTAATTCATGATTTAGACACATCAATTTGCCTTTTACTCAATAAATTATAATCTGTTACTAACATTATGTACTTTGATGTTCAAATTGCCTCTGAGTTGAGTGGCACAAGCTCCTTCAAGTTGTCTTCTGTGTCCTTTTGACATGTCCCATCATTCTTCCATCACCTCATTGTCTTTGGCACAAGATGTTTCAGGCTTGTTTGGTATTTTCTTGCACCAGAGCTGAAAGCAGCCATTCTTCAAAGAGCCCTGGTGTCTGGGTGGAGAGTGATACTAAGACACTTAGATCTGACTGCTAAGTGAGCTCATCGCTAAGGGGGTGTTGCTTCTCCCTGGCCCTCTCAGTGGACAGAGCTAGGACACGTGTGTTTACCAATCCTTCCAGTCTAGTCCTACATTTCAGTTTCTACCTTTCTTTCTTCCCGTGCTTGTAACTCTTATTCAACAGAGAGAAATCTGGCTCCTATTATAATTAAAATATGCTCTTCTTCAATCTATTTCCCCAGTAAATAACTAATTTCCCATCCCTGTTACCACCTCTGCTCCATGTTGATGTCTTCCTCATCCTGCTTGGGCTCTGATGTCCTCTACTGGACCACCCTTGTGTGTGGATGTCTTGTCACTATGTGCAGGCCCTGACTCTCCATGACAAGCTATCCTTTTACACCCATATGAATGCCTCAGTGTCTCACACCCAGGGACAGACTATCCTCCCCAAGGTGAGGGTGGCCCCTCACCTTGCTCTTGGGCTTTGATTCCCCATGACAAGCTACCCCTCTCCATGAATGTTAGCCTTGCTCTGCCTTACCTAATAGCTTCAGGAAGGGGAAGGGGAAGGGGAAGTCTACTTTAAAAAAATCTTTACATTTTGGCATACTCAGATATTTCTGTTTTTAAAAGAAATAATAATCTTGGTATTTTCTAGGTGCTAGGCATTGTTGTAAACACTTTTACTGAACTTGTATAATCTTCACAGTCTCTATAGGAAGTTATATAATTATTATCTCTATTTATAGATGAGGAAATTGAGGCACAGAGAAGTTTTCTGACTTGTCCAAGGTTACACAGCTCATAATGATAGAACCAGAACTTAGACTCAAGCAAATAAGTTTCTAGAGTCCGTGCTTTACCCACAATGCCATACCACAAACTGCAAACAAAACTTACCAGATAACAGTTAAGCCCCACAGTGAACTGCTCCCTGATTTCATTCCCTTTCCAGTGTTTCCCAGAGAAAATGTTATAGCTGCTTGGTGTATGTTATTATTATCCATGTATTTATACTTTCATTACAAATTTAACATTGCTTTGCATGCTTTTATGTTTAAATAAGTATTATACTCAATGTAGTATCTTGCAAATGTCTCATTTTCCCCTCTCCACATCATATTTTTGAGATTTATTCATATTTCAATGTATAGGTTTAGTTTATTCCTTTAAATTGTTATATAGAATATGACTATGAACATATCACAACTTATTTATCTATTTTCTTGTTGATAGACATTTAGGTTGTATACAATTTCACTATTAAAAGCATTACTGAAATAAAAGTTTTTTGCCTTTTTTTGCAATTTTGTGAGTTTCTTTAGAATATGTATCCAGGCAAAGAATAAACTACATGCATCTCAACTTTACTAATTTCTTTTCCAAAATGATTTTGCCAGTTTACCTTCCAACCAGGGATGAACATGCTTACATTTTTTACTTCTTTGCCAGTGGCTTGTACTGTCAGACTTAAAATGTCTTTTCAGTATAATGGATATAAATACTAATTTTCTAATTGACATGTCTCTTATTACTAGTAAAGGTAAAAACCTTTTCACAAATATACAGAATTGTGTGAATTACCTGTTTATATAATTTGTCTATTTGTCTATTGAGTTTATAATTTTCTTACTGATTCTGGGGGAGTTTTATTTTTTGGTAGAAACAGGGTCTAGCTATGTTGCCCAGGCTAGTCTTGAACTCCTGGCCTCAAGTGATTCTCATACCTCAGCCTCTCGAAGTGTTGGGATTACAGGCGTAAGTCACCATGCTTGGCCTATGAGGAAGGTTTTATATATCCATATATACACACACACACAATATGAAGCCAGGCACAGTGGCTCACACCTGTAATTCCAGCACTTGGGAGGCTCAGGTTAGAGGATTGCCTGAGCCCACTTGTTTGAGACCAGCCTGGGCAGCATGGTGAGACCTTGACTCTACAATTAAAATAAAAGATTAAAAAAATTAGCTGGGCATGAAGGCGCACGCCTGTAGTTCCAGTTACTTGGAAAGCTAAAGCAGAGGGATTGCCTGAGCCCAACAGGTCAAGGCTGCAGTGACCATGAGCGTGCCGCTGTACTCCAGCTTGGGCAACAGCGTGAGACTCTGATTCAAAATACAAAAAAAACCCCCAAAAACCAGATACAATATGAATACATATCCTGTGTTCAGTCATAAACAATTTTTCCTCTTGTGTAGCTTGTCTTTTTATTCAATGGTGTTTTGTTGTACAGAAGATTTTAATTTTAAGGCAATCAAATTGCTTGCTCTTTTATAGCTTACATTTTCCATGTATTGTTTTAAAATTTCTTCCCTACACAAAAAGCATAGAGATGAATCTATATTTTCTTCTACAAGTTTTAAAGTATTACCTTTGAAACATTTAGGTGCCTACTCCACCTGAAATTTATTTTTGTGAATGTTACGAGGTAAATATCTAATTTTATTTTTTTCCATATGGATACCCAATTGTCGCTACATCATTTATTTAGAAGTCCATCCTTTCCCTGTTGATTTAGAATGCTATCTCTGTTGTTTATCAAGTTTCCACGTATGTGTGGGTCTGCTTCTGGGGTTTTTAATCTGTTCCTCTAGACTGTCTATCCCTGTACGAATACCACACTCTTAACGACAGTAGCTTTATAACAAGTCTTAATATCTGTTAGAGAAAGACTCCCTTCCTCTCTCATGGCTGGATTTGGCCCTTTGCTTTTCCATATTATTCTATAATCAGTTTTTTTGTTTGCTAGTTTCTCACAACTTTATGGAGGTCTAATTGGTGAACAAAAACTGCACGTTTTAAACATGCACAATTTGATATGTTTTGACATACATACATGCCCATAAAATCAATACTACAATCATTTAAATGATCATACTTGTAACAGACAGACTATAAGAGGGCCCCCAATTGCCCATGCCTGGCATCTATGGCCTTGTGTATCCCCTTGTGTGGGCAGGACCCATGGCTTGTTTCTAACCAATAGAATAAAGCAAAGGTGATGATGAATCATTGCTGTGAATATGTTACATAAGACTGCAATTTCCATTTGCCATAGATTTCCTTACTGGCTGCCATGAAGCAAGTCCTCATGCTATGAGCTGCCTTATGGAGGTACCTACATGGCAAAGAATGGAGAGTGGCCTCCAACCAACAGCCAGAAAAAACCCACAAGGATCTGAGTTCTGACAACAACATGTGACCTTGGAAGTAAACTCTAGCCAAGTCAAGCCCTGAGATGAGCCCACAACCTGTGACCTTGAAGTAAAAGACCCAGCTAACCCATACCTGGATTGCTGATCCACAGAAACTGAGAGATGACAAACATGTGTTGTTTTAAGCAAATTGGTAGTCATCTATTGTGTAGCTAAAAAATTATTACAATATCTGTCACTGCCAGTAGTTTTCTTATGCTTTCTGTAATCCACCCCACAGGCAACCACATGTCTGCTTTCTACCAGGATAATTTAAATTTCAGCTTCTAGGATCTTACATAAACAGAATAATTCAGTATTTATTCTTTAAAAAGTTTTCTTTCACTTATGATGACAATTTTATGACTCATCCATGCTATTACATGTATCGATAGCTGGTTCCTTTTTATCACTGTATTCCATTGTTTGAGTATGCCACAATTTCTTTATCCATTCACTTCTTGATGAATATTTGTGTTGTTTCCACTTTGGGGCTTGTAGTAGTTTTCTTGTTCCTACCACAGCAAATAACCATAAACTCAGAGGCCTAAAGCAACACTAATTTATTCTTTTACTGGAGATCAGAAGTACCAAGTGAGTCTTACAGGGCTAAAATAAGTGTTGAGAGGGCCAGTTCCTTCTGAAGGCTCCAGGGGAGAATCTGTTTCTTGCTTTTTCCAGCTTCTAGAGGTTGCTGTCATTCCTTGATTTGTGGCCACATCACTCCAATATCTTGCTTCTGTGGCCACATCTGAAACTGGCTCCTCTTGCCACCCTCTTATTAGGACCCATTAGGTCTTACCCAGATAATCCAGGACAATCTCTCCTTCTCAAAACCCTTAATCACATCTGCAAGTTCCCTTTCTTGTATAAGAAAATATCCTTAAATTAGAATGTGAACATCAACATAGACACAAAAATTCTCAACAAAATATTAGCAAACTGAATTCAACAGCACATCAAAAACAAACAAAAAACACACAATGACCAAGCTGACTTTATCCCAGGGATGCAAGAGTGGTTAAACATATACAAGTCAGTAAATGTGATCCACTACATAAGCAGAATTAAAAACAAAACTCATATGATTATTTCAATAGATGCAGAAAAAATATTGGATGAAATCCAGCATTACTTCATGATAAAAACCCTCGGCAAAATAGGCATAGAGGGAACATTTCTCAAAATAATAAAGCTACATATGAAAAACCCATAGACAATGTCATCCTGAATGGAGAAAAATTGAACACTTCCCCCTCAGAACTGGAACAAGGTAAGGATGCCCACTTTTACCACTACTATTCAACACAGTATAAAAGTCCTAGTCAGAACAATCAGGAAAGAAAAAGAAACAAAGGGTATTCACACTGAAAAAGAAAAAAATCAAACTATCTCTGTATGCCAACGATATGATCTTACACCTACAAAATCCTAAAGACTCCTCCAAAAGACTCCTGGACTCGATAAATGAATCTGGTAAAGTTTTAGGATTCAAAATCAACACACACAAATCAGTAGCACTGCTATATACCAATGGCAATCAAGCTGCAAATCAAATCAAGAACTCAATTCCATTTACAATAGCAGCCAAAAAGCTAAAATACCTAGGAATATATTTAACCAAGGAGATGAAATATCTCTACAAGGAGAACTACAAAACTTTGATGAAAGAAATTCTAGAGGACACAAACAAATGGAGCAATATCCCATGTTCATGGATTGGAAGAATCAACAAAATTAAAATAACCATATTACTCAAAGAAACCTACAGACTCAATGCCATCCCTAGCAAACTACCAACATCATTTTTCACAGAATTAGAAAAAAAAATCCTAAAATTCATATTGAACCAAAAAAGAGCCAGAATAGTCAAAGCAATCCTAGGCAAAAAAAAGTAAAACTGGAAGCATCACACATTACCTAACTTCAAATAATACTGCACGACTATAGTAACCAAAATAGCATGATACTGGTACAAGAGCAGACAATGGACCAATGGAGCAGAATAGAGAATCCAGAAATAAATCCAAATACCTACAACCAACTGATCTTGACAAAACAGACAAAAACATACACTGGGGAAAGGATACCCTATTCAACAAATTGTGCTGGGAAAACTGAATAGCTACATGCAGAAAAATGAAACTTGATCATGATCTCTTTCCATAAACCAAAATTAAATCACAATGGATTAAAGAATTAAATGTTGGACATGAAATCATAAAAATCCTAGAAGAGAACCTAGGAAATACTCTTCTGGACATCGACCTAGGCAAAGAATTTATGACTAAAACTCCAAAAGCACATGCAACTAAAATAGAGATAAATAAGTGAAACTTAGTTAAACTAAAATGCTTCTGCACAGCAAAAGAAATAGTCAACAGAGCAAATAGGCAACCTGCAGAATGGGGGAAGATATTCACAAACTACATATCTGACAAAGGACTAATCTCCAGAATCTACAAAGAACTCAAACAAATCAGCAAGAAAAATGCAAACCCCATTAAAATGTGGGTGAATGACATGAACAGACATCTCTCAAAAGAAGATATACAAATGACCAACAAACATATGAAAGATGCTCAACATCACTCACCATCAGGGAAATGCAAATTAAAACCACAAGAAGATACTACCTTACACCAGTCAGAATGGCCATTATTAAAAAATCAAAAAAACAGGCCAGGCACGGTGGCTCAAGCCTGTAATCCCAACACTTTTGGAAGCAAAGATGAGGGGATTGCCTGAACCTATGAGTTTGAGAACAGCCTGGGCAACTTGGCGAAAATTTTTTGGGGTCAAATATTTTTCCCAGTTTGTGGGTCATCTCTTTGCTCTCTTCTTTGGCTTTGCAGAAGCTTGTCAGTTCAATGAAGTCCCATTTTTCTATCTTATCTCTTATGGCCTGGTTACTTTGGGTTTTGATCAGGAATTGGTTGCCAGTTCCAATTTCCATAAGGGTGTCTCCTACATTTTCTAAGATTCTTATAGTTCGAGATTTTATATTTAGGTCTTTGATTCATTTAGAGTTGATTTTTGTGTATGGAGATAGGTAGGGGTCTTGTTTTAATCTTCTACATGTGGTCAGCCAGTTTTCCTAACACCATTTACTAAATAGGTTCTCCTCTCCCCAATGGTTGATAGTAGAGGATTTGTCGAAGATGAGTTTGTTGAGAAATTGATGTTTTGCTTCTGGAATCTCTATTCTATACCATTGGTCTATATGCCTGTTCTTGTACCAATACCAGGCTGTTTTGATTATTGTAGCTTTATAATGAAGCTTAAAGTCTGGGAGTGTGATACCTCCCGCTTTGTTTTTTTTTGCTGAGGGTTGTTTTGGCTATTCATGGTCGTTTATGTTTCCATATGAATTCTTGTACTGTCATTTCCAGGTCTGAGAAGAATGCTGCTAGAAATTAAATGGGTATTGTGTTAAATCTGTAGATTGCCTTGAGTAGGATGAACTTCTTAGCAAGGTTGATTCTTCCAATCCATGAGCATGTAATATTTTTCCATTTGTTTGTGTCATATTGGTGGTCGTCTATATTTCCATATGAATTTCTGTATTGTCATTTCCAGGTCTGAGAAGAATGATATTGGTAATTTAATGGGTACTGTGTGGAATCTGTAGATTGCCTTTGGTAGGATGGACATCTTAACTAGGTTTATTCTTCCTATTCGTGAGCATGAAATATTTTTCCATTTGTTTGTGTCTTCTTGGATTTCTCTGTAGTTTTCATTGTAAAGGTCCTTCACTTCTCTGGTTAGGAAGATGCTGAGGTATTTGTGTGTGTGTGTGTGTGTGTGTGTGTGTATCTATTGTGAATGTGATTATGCTTTTTATTTGGTTCTCTGCCTTCTTGTTTTTGGTGTATAAGAATGCAATTGTCTTTTGCACATTTATTTTGTATTCTGAGACTTTGCCAAAGTCCTTTATCAGTGAAAGCAGGTTTTTGACAGATTCTCTTGGGTTTTCGAGGTATAGGATCATATCGTCAGCAAAGAGGGATAACTTAACTTCTTCTTTTCTTATTTGTATACCCCTGATATCCTTCTCTTGTTTAATTGCTTTATCTAGGATTTCCAACACAATGTTGAACAAGGGGGGGTGAGAGTGGGCCGCCTTGTCTTGTTCTGGGTTTTAGGGAAAATATTTCTAGTTTCTGTCCATTCAGTAATATGCTGACTTTGGGTTTATTGTAGATGGCATTTACTATTTTGAAGTATGTTCCTTCTATGCCTAGGTGTTTGAAGGTTTTTGTCAAGAAGGGATGCTGGATTTTAACAAAAGCTTTTCCTGCATCTAATGATATAATCAAGCGGTTCTTGTTTTTACATCTATTGATGTATTTAGTTGCATTTATGGACTTGCAGATGTAGAACCAGCTCTGCATTCCAAGGTTGAAGGCTATTTAATTATGGTAGATGATTTCTGAGATGTGTTGTTGGATCTGATTTGCTAGAATCTTGTTGAGAAATTTTGTATCTATGCTCATTAGGGATATTGGTTTGTAAAATGATTTGGGGAGAAGCCTTCTTTCTCAATTGCCTGGAATACTTTCAATAAGATTGTTATCATCTCCTCCTTGTATGTTTTGTAGAATTTTGCTGGAAAGCCATCTGGTCCAGGGCTTTTTTTTTTTGGTTTTTTTTGTAGGTAGTTTTCTTATGATAGAGTCGATTTCCTGGGTTGTTATTGGTCTATTTAGTGTCTCAATGTCTTCTTGTTTCAACCTTGGGAGGTTGTGTGATGTCAGAAAGTCCTCCATTTCATTTAGGTTATCAAGTTTGTTTCCATAGAGATGTGCATAGTAATCTCTGGTAATCTTTTGTATTTCTTCAGGATCAGTTGTGATTTGATCTTTTGCATTTCTGATTGCATTTATTTGGATTTTTTCTCTCTTTTTCTTGGTCATTCTGGCTAGGGGTCCATCAATCTTGTTTACTCTTTCAAAGAACCAGCTATTTGCTTTGTTGATTTTTTTCTACAGTTTTTTTTCTTCTATGTCCCACGTTTGGGTTTTTACTTTGGTGATCTGGATTTTTCTGCTAAAGTTAAGGTTTTGGTGGTCTTGTCTTCCCAGCTCCCTTAGGTGATTTGTTAGGCTGATAACTTGTATTCTTTCCATTTTCTTGATATGTGTTTGTAGAGATATAAATTCCCCTCTTAGAACTGCTTTCATGGCATCCCAGAGGTTTTAGTAGGATGTCTCTTCATTTTCATTTGTTTCCAGGAATTTTTAAATTTCTCTTTGATTTCTGTGTTGACCCAGTGGTCATTCAGCATCATGCTGTTTAGTGTCCATGTCTTTATGAGTTTTGAGGAATTTTGTTGGTGTAGATATTTATTTTTATTCCACTCTGGTCTGAGAAGGTGCATGGCAGTATTTTGATCTTATGAAATGTGTTTATGCATGATTATTGTCAAGAATGTGATTGATCTTGGAGTATGTTCCATGTGGTAATGAGTAGAATATATATTCTGTGGTTGTTTTTGTGTCTTCTTGTTGGTTAATCATTTCTATGATTCTACTTTGTCTTTTTTTACAAGCATAGTAGCAATACGTCCCTCATTTTTTTCAGTTGTTGCTTTAGGGTTTACAGTACAACCTTTAATTTATATAGTCTACTTTCAAGTAATATCTTATCACTTCATGTAAAATTCAAGATCCTCATAACAGTATATTTCTATTTCTTTGCTTCCAGTTTTTGTGCTACTGCTACCAAACACTTTAATTCTACATATGTTTAAACCCCACAATGCATTACCATTATTTTGGCCTCAAACAGTACATTACCTTTTATAGATATTTTAAACTTTATTCTAAAAGTTTTAGATTTACCAATATATTTGCCATTTCTAGAAACTTCTTTTATCTTTTGGCATAAATCGAAGTTTCCATCCTCTCATTTTCCTTTTGTATCAAAAACATCCTTTAATGTTTCTTATAGTTCTGATCTGCTCTTGGTTTTCTCTCATTGCTTTAGAACTTTCCCTTTAAAACTAGTTTTAGGCAATTTGATCACGATGTGTCTTGATGTAGTTGTCTTAATGCTTTTTCCTGCTGGGAGGTTCATGAGCATCTTAGATTTGTAGGTTTAGAGTTTTTATGAAATTCAGACTTTTTAGTTATTATTTCTTTAATATTCTTTCTGCCTCCTCTTCCAGGACCCTGATTGCATGTATACTGGCAGCTTGACATTGCCCCTCATCTTACCAATGCTTTGTTGTTGTTTCCAGACCGTTTCTCAGTGTTACATCTTGAGTTGTTCTACTGGTGTGCCTTCAAGTTTACTAGTCTTTTCTTCTAGAGTACCTAATAAGCTGTTAATTTTGACTAATATTTTTCATCTGTAGAATTTGACTAGGTCTTTTTTCATGTCCTCTGCATCCCTCCTATCACACACATGCATTCTTCTACCTTCTTAAACACATGGAGTGTTTTTATCATCACTGTTTTAATGTTCTTGTCTACTTAATTCTACCTGTGTCATATCTGGGTCTGGTTCTCAATCCATTTATTTTTCTTCTCATTCTGGGTCATATCTTCCTACCTTTTTGCATGCCTGCTAAATTTGGATTGGATGCCAGATGAGGCTAGAGAGCCACCCATGATCAGTCACTCCTGCTAGTTCGCTGGCTTTACCTCCTAAGCCCCACCCCTCACAGGACTCTGATTCCACCCCCTGAACTTCTTGCCCCCATCCTCCCTGTTCATTTGCAGTCGGTCCCTCTCTCTGGAGACTCTTCCCTCGCTATCCCCAAGGCTGCTCCTGAACGTCATTTGGGTCTCTGCTCAAATGTTACACTATCAAAGAGTCTGTCAATAAAGTTCCTTGCTTTATTCATCTTTAAACATTCGTAACCACTTTCCAGGCATGTTATTGATCAATTATTATTTTAACCTCACCATTCCACTGGAATGTACCATAACAGCATGACTGAGAACTACTGCCATCAGCTAGAAAATACAATTATTTTTAAACAACAACAGGCCAGGCGCAGCACTTTGGGAGGCCGAGAGGGTTGCTTGAGTCCAGGAATTCAAAACCAGCCTGGGCAACATAGCAAGAACTCATCTCTACCAAAAAAAAAAAAAAAATTAGCTGGGTGTGGTGGCATGCACCTGTAGTCCTCCACTTACTCAAGAGGCTGAGGCAGAAGGATTGCTTGAGCCCAGGAGGTCAAGGCTGTGATGAGCCATGATTGTGCCGCTACACTCCAGCCAGGGTGACAGAGTGAGAACCCAACTCCAAAAAGCAAAACCATAAAAAACAGTAGCAGAGGAGAATGGCCAATAGGGTCCAATGCATCAGAGAAGTTCACACTGGTAAGTACTGAATATTATCTACTATCAATTGGCAACTGGAAGAACTACCAGCCTCGAGAGTAGTTTCTACATGTTGCTGGACAGAGGCATCAGATTGCGGTGGATTGAGGGCATCTCCTTCACGAACTCCTGGTTCTTTTCTCAAAAAACTTCTCATTTCTCCCAGCTTGAACCTATTTATTTACTTATTTTAAAATTTATTGTGTATATCCAAGGCACACAACATGGTGTCATGGGATATATATAGATAGTAAAACACTTACTATAGTAAAGTGAATTAACACGTCTTCCTCACATAATTACTCTTTTTTGTGTGGCAAAAGTAGCAAACATCTATTCTTCTAGGAGGAATTCCAAATACAGTATAATTTTATGACCCACGACCCTTGTTACACACAAAATCTCTAGACTTGGACATCTTATATATCTGCTGCTTTGTATCCACTGACCTACAGTTCCCCATTCCTACCCTCTCTTTCCCCCTTTTCCACCCCCCATAACTGTTGTGTTAGTCTCTATCATTGTGTATTTGACTTTTTGAAAAAGATTCCACATGTAAGTGAGATTGTGCAATTTTATTTTCATGGCATATTTTACATAGCACAATGTCCTCTGGGTGCATCCGTGTTACAACAAATGGCAGGATCTACTTTTTTAAGGCTAAATGATACTCTGTTATAGATATATATTTATACATTATATTATATATATTAAATATATTTAACTGATATTTATTTATAAAAACGTTGTATTTATTCTTACATGTTTAATCTTCAGTCACCTTCAAAGTACTCTCCATTTAATGCAATACACCTATCGAGACTCTTTTTCCACCCCTCAAAAACTGTTTTTGAACTTGTACAATTTGATTCCTTTTAGTACTTCTGCTGTTTTTTGTTTCACTTTTTCCACATTGGCAAAATGATTCTCTTTGAGGACTTTTTTTCACCTGGAAAACACAAGAAAGTTGCTTGGGTTCAGATCAGGTGAATAGAGTGTCATGCTGTTTGGGGTCAAAAACAGCAAAACGTTCAGTGCAGTGTGGACAGGTGCATTGGTAAATCACTCATTATGAAATGGGCAAATGTGCTGAAAGACTCTCCAAAAAAATTCACTGAAGTCAAACGTAGCCTCTCACAACAACACTAGCTGAGACACTGATGCAAATGAGTTCCTAGAACATTTTCCTGGTAGGGGAAGTCTGTGCTACATGAAGCTTGCCCTCCAAAACATAATTCTGCTTTTTTTTGAGGGGGTCCCCTTCATATATACATATAATATATATATTCTATGTATGGGGTGTCAAAAATATATACACATTTTAAGAGATGTCTATTTATTACTTTTCTAAGTTGAATTAAATTATGGTAGCAATGTGTAGTATGATGTTCACTCAACTGTGCTTCCACCATTTTTTTTGTACGGCCTATTACATGGTAATGCTAGCATTTATTTGATTAATAACATCTTCTGAGTGAACATCATACTTAAAATTTATATACATTTTTTTGGCACCCCCTGTATATATACCACATATATATACACCACAGCTTCTTTATCTATTTCTTTATCAATGGACACGTAGGTTGTTTCCATATCTTGGCTATTTTGAATAATGCTGCGATGAACATAGCTATACAGACATCTGTAAGAGTTGTCATTTCGTTTCGGTATATGCATAGAAGAGGGATTGCTGGTTGTATGGTTGTTCTATTTTTAATTTCTTTAGAAACCTCCATATTGTGTTCTTAAAGACTGCACCAATCTGCATTTCCACCAACAATGTACGAGGGTTCCAGTTCCTCCACAATTTGACCGGCATTTGTTATCTTTTGACTTTTTGATGACAGTCATTCTAATAGGTTGGAAATATACCTCATAGTGGTTTTGATTTGCATTTCCCTGGTGATTAAATTATGTTGGGCACCTTTTCATATGCTTGTTGGCCATTTTTATATCTTCTCTGGAGAAATGTCTGTTCAGGTGATTGCCTATTTTAAAGTCAGATTTTTTTTTCTAGTATTTAATAGTATAAGTACATAAAAATTGGGAGTGTTAACCTCTACATGGTTTGCAATTTTCCCCCCAATCTCTAGTCTGCTATTTTTTTGTTGATTGTTTCCTTTGCTGTGAAGAAGCTTTTTAGTTTGATGTAGTCCCACTTACTAATTGTTGCTTCTGTAGCCTGAGCTTTTGGTGTGATATCCAAATTGCCAAGGCCAACATTCAGGAGCTTTCCCTCTATATTTTCTTCTATGAGTTTTATAGTTTCAGGTCTTGCATTTGGGTCTTTTATCTATTTTGTGTTGATCTTTATCTTTGTTATGGTGGGAGGTGAGGGTCCTATTTTATTGTTTTCATGTGGAACTTCAGTTTCCCCAGCACCTTTTTGAAGAAACTGTCTTCTCCCATTGTGTCCTCGTGGTATCCTTGTCAAAAATGAATTGACCATAGGCTGGGCACGATGGTGCACACCTGTAATCCCAGCACTTTGGGAGGCCAAGGAAGGAGGATTACTTGAGCCCAGGAATTTGAGACCAACCTAAGCCACATAGTCTCTACAACAACAAAAAAATTTTTAAGTTAACTAGGCATGGTGACATGAGCCTATAGTGACTTGGGAGGCTGAGATGGGAGGATTGCCTGAGCCTAGAAGGCTGAGGCTGTGGTGAGCTGTGATTGTGCCACTGCACATCAACCTGGATGACAGTGAGACCTTGAATTTAAAAAAAAATGAATTGACCATATAAGTTTGAATTTATTTCTGGGTTGTCTATTCTGTTCCACTAGTCTATGTGTCTGTTTTTTGCCAGTACCATACTATTTTGATTACTATGGCTTTGTAATTTTAAATCAAGAAGTGTGATGCCTCCAACGTTTTCTATCTCAGAATTGTTTTGTCTATTGTATTGGTTCCATATGAATTTTAGGATTTTTTCTATTTTTGTGAAGAATTGAGATTTTGTTAGGAATTACATTGAATCTGTTTATTGCTTTGTGTAATATGGACATTTTAACAATATTTATTATTTTGATCCATGAGCACAATATATCTTTCTATTTATGTCTTTTTCAGCTTATTTCATTGATGCTTTATACTTTTCAGTGTTAAGATTTTTTACCTCCTTGGTTAAATGTATTCCTAACTATTTTGTTTTATTTTTGATGCTATCATAAATAAGATTGTCTTCTTTATTTCTTTTTCAGCTAGGTCATTATTTGTATATAAAAATGCTACTGATTTTTGTATGCTGATTTTGTATCCTGCAACTTTATTGGGTTTATTTTATTAATTCTAACAGGTTCTATATGTGTGTGTACGTGCGTGTGTGTATAATCTTTGGGATTTTCTCCCTATAACATCATGATATCTAAAAATAAAAATGACTTTACTTCTTCCTTTCCAATTTAGACGCCATCTACTTTTTCTTGTCTTGATTGCTCTTGCTAGTACTTCCAGTACCATGTTGAATAGATGTGGTGAGAGTGGACATCCTTGTCTTATACTGGATCTCAGAGGAAATATTTTCAGCTTTTCCCCACTGATTATAATGTTAGTTATGGATTTTTCATAAATGGCCTTTACTATGTTGAGAAACTTTCCTTGTATACTTAGACATTTTTTTGATCTTTGATCAAGAAAGGATGTTGGTCTTGATAAAATGCTTTTTCAATTGAGATGGTCATGCCCAGCTCAGCCCTTATAGTCACACCATTACACAGTCACACCTCAGTACTAAATATTCCCCATGGGGCATCATCAGTCCTTGTTCTCTAGCAGAGCACAGGAGGGCTCAAGGAGTCTCCAAGCATATGGTGTGTGTGCACATGTGTGTGTACAAAATTAATGATTATTAAAAGACAACGAAAATAGAAAAGCAAAACAGGAATGCACCTAATACGAAATGAGTACATGCTAAAGGGATGCTGGAGAAAAGAGGCCAACTCTGGGAAGGAAGGCAGGGACAACCTCTCAGGCTCTGGAGCACCAGGACTGATTGGGATCCAACGTCCATAATCTATAGCCCGTTAATCCTGGAGGGCCCAGTGGGGCTCTCTCCTCTGACAACTGAACCCTTCTCCCTGGAGGCCTAGAGCAAAAAGTTTTCTCTGCCAGACTTACACAGGTGCCCTGCAGCCAGCATGATGGATGAGGAGGCAAGAGCTGCTCAGGGCAGCTGAAGCCAGTGGTGTTGAGTGGGAGAGAAATACGGCAGCAAACACAGCTCTGTGTGTAGAGTGTGCTGAAGGCCAAAGAACAGAGCCCTGGGGAGCACCTAATATGTAAGAGGTGGCTTAACAAGGGCAGCTCATGAAGGAAGCAAGGAAGGAGCTGTCAGAGAAAGATGGAGAAAAAAGCAGTGTGATGCATCATGGAACCCAAGAAGGAAGACAGCTTCACCAAGAGAGGGGAGGCCAGTGGGGACTGCTGAATGATCCCGAGAAGTCCCTGCTGTAAAGGCATGGAAACATGCCCTCTGGATTTGAGCGTTACGTGGTCCCTGAGGAAACTTGGGAGAGCAGTAACAGTGGAGAAAAGGCGGCAGAGACCAGGTTTCAGTGGACTGAGCAGCAAATCGAAAGTGAGGAAGGAGTTACCAGGAGTAGGTCTGCCATTTAGCAAATAAAAATACAGGATGTTCATTTACATTTGGATTCATCTAAAACTTGAATTTCAGACTAACAATGAATTTTTTAGTGTGATAAATATGTCCCAAATATTGCATGGGACATACATAAGCCAAAATAATTATTCACTGTTTATCTGAAATTCAAGTTTATGTGGGCATCATGTATTTTTACATGGCCGTCCTAACAGGATGACGTGGATTTCTCTCTCAAACAGCCTGTCTGGGATGAAAAGCTGAGTGTTAGAGCCATCGCTGGAAAGGAACCCAGGTCAGTAGAAAACTTTATTTAGGATGAGATTGTCTGAGCATGTAGCATAGGACAGCAGTGCTTTCTGTTGCCTGTTTGTAGGCTGAGGGGAAAGAAGGGGAGGTTTCAAGACACAACTGTGGGAAGAACGGATTAAACCATGGGCCTCGAGTCAGAACCAGAAACTATTTTGTTGGATCCACCTATAAAAAGCAGACAGTCCCTCCCCAACGCTCCATCCTACAAAAAGCTCAGAAAAGACAAATTTCCAATTTTAATTTGCAAGTAGATTGCTGCTACATTGAAACTGTGGGGACTGTGGGTTTAATGTGTGCTCTATCCAGCAGATTTTGTTCTTTTGTTCAGTCTTTTTCTTGCTATTCTGACGGACCACCATAGCTGAAAACATTTTGCTAAATAGAGTGATTCATTTGGCCAGCTTTAACATTTCTTAAAATTCCATCACCATTAGAACCTTTTAAATAGCTAGATTCCATTACTAGTTCAGACCACAAGCCCGGGTCTTTTAAAGTGAATGAATTAGATCAGGGCTGAAATCGAGCTCCTCCTTCCTCTTCTTCTATTTTTAATCTTCCTGCTAATCGTGAAGTTATCAAAGCCACTTTTGATGATGAAATAATTATATCATTGGAGTCATCACATGACAGAGTCAACAGCTGTTTTTCTGCCTCATTACACCAGTTTCCAGGGTCACATCTGGTTTGGAAAGCTGGACGCCTGGCGTCCTTTTGTTTATTTTTGTTCCTTCTCCTATGATTTCTTACATTTCTGCCAGATTGGTAGCCTTCTCTGGTGTTTTGTTTCTATGTTTGTGTGACAAAAAGGCAGAGAGGCAGACGCTGTTTTCCCCTTTTCACAAATGCTAACTCTAAATCTGTTTTGTTTTAGTTCATTTTTGGAGCAGAATCCAGCCCACCAAGTCCAATTCTTTGCTCAGTTGCAGGCATGTAGACCCCACAGCAGAAGCAGCACTGTGGCTTCCACTGCCCTTCCTAAGAATGTCCCTGGCTGCGAACTGTTTGAATGATCCCCTCCTTCACAAGGGACTTTGAGACTGTCAGTAAGAGAAAAATGACAACATAGGGCTGCACAAATTCCTTTTGTCTCGATTGCTGGTCTATATTCTTTTCAAAACAAGAGTTTGCCAGCTTGGTTTTAAATGAGCACTGATGGACTGCCCCAAATACTACTTGTCCTGTTTCTAATCTGCTTAGGATTCAACGGAATCCACATAGGGTAGAGAACAATTGCTTGAGAACAGATATCCACAGGACAATCCATAATTTTGTCTTTTGCTTTCTCATTCATAGTCCTCAAGTTAGAGCCTGGTCTTCTTTGGGGCCTGAAATTCAGGACGGGGCCGGGGGAGGTTATGTGTGGGATCCGCTTTCAAATAAAATGTCTCTACCAACTATGGAGTGATATAAGATGTTCTGGTGTGCCTATCTTTGGGGTAGAAAAGTGCAGAAGGGGCTGTAGCTAAAACTGGGGTCAGGACAGGACAGGAAAGGGCAGTTTCTTTAGGATCAAAATACTTGCAGTCTTAAGCAGGCATGTCACCAATAGGCCCCCTCGGGGTGACGGCCCTCCTTCTGCTAGGCTGATCCAGGATAATGTGGCCCAATACCTGGGAGGAGGTCTCCAAAAATGCATGTTATCTCATCTGGAAGTTGTAGGTTTTAGAGTATTTAAGCCAAAAAGGACTTAGAAGACCGTGTAATCTAGGGGCTTCCAGACTTCTCATTTCATAGTCAGCTAAATTTGGAAAGAAAATAATGTGAAAAAAATGGGTTGTCATATAGTTTTATTTTGCCAATTGAGCAAATAAAATACTCATCTTCTGTCATTAGCATTTCCAAAAAGTGCATTTTAACATAAAAAATATAAAAGACTTATTCTCTTATTCTTAGCATAAAGAATATAGATCCCTGTCCTTCCCCAGAAAGTCAGTGTTAAACTTATAGATAATATAAAAATACATTTAAGTATATGTCTACATGCACACACATCCATCCTCCTCCTCCTTAGTTTTTCCTTATTACATGGGCAGCTGGAGTGTAGTGATTTAGTACATGGACCCTGGGGCCAGGATACCAGAGGTCAAATCCAGTCTCCACCACTTATGATCTGAAGATCCTCAAGCAAGTTACTTAACCTCTCTGAGCCTTATTATCTGTCTAGTGAAGGTAATAATAATAATATACACTAAATATAAAAAATACAAAAGACTTACTCTCTTACTCTTAGTATAAAGAATATAGAGCTCTGTCCTACCCCAGAAAGTCAAAGTTAAACTTATACTGACAGTATAAAAACATATTAAAATATAAGCCTGTGTGTCAATATGCAATTTTTCAGAGTGGTTATGAGATTAAATGAGTTAATATATGAAAAACGCTTAACGCAGAGATAATAACCAGTAAATGATAGCCATTATTACTGTTTTGCCACAGACCAATGAAGTCTTGTGGAAATTGGTCTCTGGAAACCACTGATAAGCAACTCTTTCCTTTTCCAGATTAGAAAACCTGACATCTAGCGTAGGCATGATTGTCCAACTAAGGTCTTGGCTAGTTAGTGACTGGAATAGGCATGGAACTCATCTCCTGACTAAGGTCAATGCAGCTCTGAGGTCTCCTAAAAAAAAAAAAAAGGAAAGAAAGAAAGGTGAATTAGGCAAATACCTAGGGGTAGAGTGGAAATCAGTGGACAAGTGCCCGGTGTGTGTGGACGGAGAAGGAGAGCTGGCACTTGGGCAGGGCACAACAGACAGTTTGGGAACTACAGGGAAGTCTGGTCTTTGCTGCTGTCCTTTTTCCTTCCACTAATCCCACAGAAAATGAATACAGGAGGAGGTGTTAGCCTGGGGGTAGGAGTCGAGGGAGTTCCCGCATGGGATGGAACTGGCAAGTGGCAATGCACTTCCACCCCTTTCTCCATCTGCCTTCAGTCCAACCATAGAACACATGGCCAAGCCTTCAAATTCCTGCCTCTTTCGACTCTGCCGGTGCACAGTCTTTGGTTGGAGGTCTGCCCCTGGTAAGCACCAGTCACCGAAGAAGGTGGGGCTGGGGAGAATGCCCAACCCTCTGACTTGGTGTTGCTGCTGTGGTTTGGGGGGCAGACCTACTTCTTAAGCAGACACTGCCTTGGTGAAGACCACGGACTCAGGTAGGATTGCACTCAGTGGCTGATGACAGACCCACGTTACTGTGGCTTCTTTTTCACTTTGTAAGGCAGGAAATCAGGTTGCCCAGGACAGCTCCTTCAATCCTTCTGTTTCATCATCCTTCATAAAAGGCTTTCATCTTTGTGACTGCCTTCTCATCACATGTTCCATGCCGGACGAAGTAAAAAGAAAATGGCAAAAAAGCAGGGGATGAGTCTACATCAAGAAATCCAGACGTTCCCCTTAACCCTCCAAGCAGCTTCTGCAGAAGCTTCGTTGGTCAGGGCTGTGTCACATGACTACTCTTAGCTGCAAGGGAGCAATGGAAATTTCCTCTTTTGTCTGGGCAACACATGGAGGGTTTTTAGTAAGGTAGGAGAGAGTCACATTAGATAAGAAAGGTTGTCTGCTGGGGAGGCATAACCGGAATAAAATTGAGTCTATTTGCTTCCTTCCCTCCAAGTCTATCTCAGCAGGGTCACAGTGAAAGGAAGCATTAGCTCAACTCCAGAAGCCAGAACGTCTATACAGGCCTTTACTGAAACCCTGCTTCCATGCGTAGTGGGTCAAGCAGCACATGACACCCAGCAAGCCTCTTTACAAGCTGCTTTCCAGCTCTTCTGCTTCCCCTCGGTAGCTACTCCAATTACCTCTCTCTTGCAAAGCAAAATAAAACAAACATAGCAAAATGAGTGACTGGCTGCCTGTGCTGGTTCTATGCACACACTTCCACCTCTCTGACCTCTCCCCTGTCTCCCCATTGCCCCTTATTCTTCTATGTGCCCTTTCTTGGGGAAATGGGTTTTGTCTCTGGACTATTACAAATCTAGCCCTCAGCCCTTTACCCCCATAAGCATGACCAAGGCTGGGAAATTATGGTAAGGTCTGTGAATTATGCCATGATATGCCTCAGCTACCCAAGTTACCAGCAAGCCAGCACAAACTCAAGCGCCACTTGTATAATGCCTGTGAACATGAGTCACAGTCATCAGCGCACTCTGCTCCAGCCATGGATTCCTGACCCATCCCTGCTCAGCCTCAGCCTCTCCTTGCTTTCAGTTTTAGCCTGAACTGCCCTCCCTACTTTGATACCCATCCTACTAACTTCAGCCAAATCATTCCCATCTGCTCCTTAAAGGCCCACTTTAAGGTGGCCTCATCAGGGTACTTGGTAAGCCCTTGGTTTATATTATTTTTATTTGTACCTGGTATTCAATTTTTTCTTTCTTTCTTTCTTTCTTCCTTCCTTCCTTCCTTCCTTCCTTCCTTCCTTCCTTCCTTCCTTCCTTCCTTCCTTCCTTCCTTTCTTTCTTTCTTTCTTTCTTTCTTTCTTTCTTTCTTTCTTTCTTTCTTTCTTTCTTTCTTTCTTTCTTTCGACTCTGTTGCCCAGGTTAGAGTGCAGTGGCACCATCATGGCTCACCATAGCCTCAACCTCCTAGGCTCAGGTCATCCTTCTACCTCAGCCTCCCCGGTAGCTGAGACTAAAAGCACACCCCCATGCCTGGCTAATTTTCTGATTTTTTTCTAGAGACAAAGTCTTGCTATGTTTCCTAGGCTGGAAGGCATTCAATTTTTGCATTGCATTCTTTATATCTACTCTGTCTCCATCATTAGGCTGCAACCAGTACCTGAGAACAAGGGCTGGATCTCCTGTCAACCCTTTGGGACAAGGGTTACTAGTTCTTTTAAAATCTTTTCAGCTGATGTTTCTTGGGCACCTTCCATGTGTCAGGTGCTGAGGTAGGTGCTTAGGACATGACACAGATGCAGCCCCTGCCCTCCCCCTCAGGACCTGCCTCTCCTGGTCCTGCTTTTGCCCCTTGGGCAGTGCTCTGCCTGATACATTGAGATGACTGACCACTGTCTGGACAGAGATGAGGTAGAAATCAGAATTGGGATTCAGCCCTCGGAGATGAGCCCCATCACTGTCATGCTGAACTCCAAGTTCACACCATTCTGGCGGCTCCTCTGAAAAGTCTCTAGGTCTCCTCCCAGCATCCCAGCATCCGGTGTTACTGTTGGCTCTGTCTGCCGGTCGTGCAGCCAGGGACTGAAGGAGGTTTTATTCCAAATGAGGGCAGTCAGCTGAATTTCCAAACCAAAGATTTTTCCACTTCAATTTTTCTCCTTTTCTCTTTTGCCCAAATAACACGTTCACTTTGTAGAAAAGGGACAGAGCAGTGCTAGTTCTAAGGGTTAAAAACTTTATGGGGAATACCTGGGGAGGGTGATGGGCAGGGATCTTGCTAAAGCCCTTCTCCTGTTGTGAAGGAAGGAAAGAGAAGGCAACTGAAAAGGTTCTTCCAGCTCCCGGGAAGACAGAGGGGATAAGATCGCGTCAGGGGAGGACTATGCCTTTTTCCTTTCCACCCTGTACTCCATCCACTACCTCTTCTGCCTCCTTTCCTCTTCTCTTCCTCTCTCCCTTCCCTCTCTTCTTGTTCTCTTGCTCCCTTGCCTTTCTCTTCATCATGCATTTCCCCAGCAGGCATTGATTCAACATCTACTATGTGTCAGGCACTGCTGCGTGCCAAGAATATAGACACAACTAAGACAAGGCTAAAGGCTTTGAGCGTCCAGGGGTTGCAGAGGGTGGGACAGACAGATGGCAGGCTGGGGCAAGGAGCTGTAATTGGCAAGGAGAGTTACTGGTGAATCTCCAAGTGCACATTCAGGAGCTCATGCAATGCACTGAAAACAGGGGCAACCCCTAGGATCAAGGAGACAAGACTTAGAGAAACTCTGATGGGTTCCGGTGCAGCCTGGTTCCTTAATCTGGCATCCCAGGGAGAAGCATCTCAGCGGGAAGGAACATGGGCAACAAGAGCAGGTTGCCCTATATTCAAATCACAGATCAACTGCTTTCTGTATGATCACAAACAAGTCACTTTATCTTTTTTAATTAAAAAATTATTTATTTCTAAGTAAGACTTTATTTTTTAAAGCAGCTTTATGTTCACATCAAAATGGAGTAAAAAGCCTCGAGCTCCCCTGCCCCCATGTGCACAGCCTCCTACCAGACTGGCACATGTGTGGCAACTGATGAACCTTCATTCAGACATCTCTATCACCCAGAGTCCATAGCTTGCATTAGAGTCTGCTCTTGGGGTACATTCCATGGGTCTGGGAAAATGTTCAATGGCATGAATCTACCATGATAGCATCATGCAGTGCAGTTTTACTGCCCTGAACACCCTTTGTGCATTGACTCACTTAATTCTTTTCTCCTCAATTTCTTCTTCTTTGAAATCAGAAAAATAATAACTGTCTCATGGGGTGATTGTGAGGATAAAATAAAATTGTATGGGTGTTTTGCTTTAGGTGTAGGCTATTTCCATAATATCGCAAGGAAAAGCAAAGCGCCCTTACACAATGGTCCCTGATTATATTGCGTGTTACGGGAGGAAGGAAAGAAGTGGGGAGGGAGAGGTGAACTCTCTCCTGAGCATCAGGAACACCCTGCTGCATCTGGCTGGGGTGGTAGGTGATTGGGGGTGGTAGTGAGAGGAGAGTACGGATGCCCACACAATTCCAACAGTGACTCTGAACTACTCCTTGCTTCTGAAGTAGCCTATCCCAACTTTATCCAGGCAGTCCTCTGGCTGTTCTTGGCAGGGGCTTGCAGAGCCTGCATGAGTCATGTCCATGTGGCTGATGTGGGGAGGGAGGGAAGGATGGGGAGGGCTCATGCCCAGGCAGGGCCACGCTGGCTTGGAGAAATTGTTCCTGAAAGTCCCTGGCAGGAAGTGGGCTGCTGTGGGCTGTTAACCTGCCATGCAAATTGAGCAGTAAACAGTCTCCAATGAGAATCCCAGATGCCTGTTCGTTCCAGAGCACAGACACTCATTCCAGACTCCAGGTAGGGACCAACCCGAGAGAGCCCTGCCCAGGAGCCGAGGCAGGGCTGCAGTCTCTCAGCCTTCCAGAATCTGATAAAGGGATCTTCACTGTCCTCCTGAAGATCTTCAGTGTCTATATAGGGAGAAGGAGACCTTGCAGTACAGATGACACCAATGTATCACCTTTCATTCCGGATGGGAAAAATCATTCTGGGGTCTGCCTGGGCTGTGTAGACAGAGCAAATGGGCTAGGCCAGAGTGGACCATGTGGTAGGCTGATGTGGGCATCCCCAACCCCCACCTTAGCTGTGTTTGTTACCAGGCAGGGGCATAGCTGGGTTTGGAGGGATGCCAGGTGCTTGCTGTATATATGCTCAGAATTCACTGGCTTGTGGTGAGGAAGATTGTGGAGAGAGAGGATGGAATGGAACACATCTGGTGACCTGATTTTTTTGTTTTCTTGCTCTTGGTAAGGGCCTTGGCTACTTTTGGGGCTGGAGGAAGAAGACAGGGAAACAGGAAGGGGCAGGAACAGGGGAAGATGGGGCAGGGAGTGTGTGCTGCTTGGCTAGGCTCAGTGGCAAAGTGCTGGTTTGGTCCTGGGAGGGACTTTACTCCTCATGGAGCAGGAAAGGGGTTGGTTTTTCTATGTGAGGATTCAGTGAAGAAAAAGTGTGATCAATAAGGACATAACATGTAATCATATCAATGTATCATTCCAAAAGCAGCATGCAAACACACACATCTTCAAGTATATTTGCAAACACAGCATTCAGCTATGCAGACAATGAAAGCCCACCCTTCTTATATACACACCACCCCTAAAACAACCCATAGAGTTGTTCATAAAGGCTAGAGGGGGTCACCCTGACCCTTAAGAGCAGGACAAATGTGCCTGGAATAATCACCACCCCTTGGAGTCTGCAAAGGCTAATGCCCATGTCAAGTTTTCCACAGACTTCCAGAGGGCGCTCCTGCTGTGATGAGTTGCTTGGTCCGAGGCCCTCTGACCATTCTTGGTGACTCCCTGTTCTCTACCACCTCCATCCAGATGGAGAGCATGGCAGAAACACTCCCGAGGCTTCTGTAATGTGGCAAACTTAGGAAGATTTGAAGAAATGAAGAGCTTTACATTACAGCAATATAAACAACACTAAACACTAGACATTTCTGGTCTTATTTTTAAAAATCCATTGGTCATTTTTACAGCTCAGGACCTGAAATCTTTCCATGTTATTCAGCAAATCCCTTTGCTTCTTCTCTGTTGTCTTCTTCTTAGGGGCAAAATCCAAATTCTTCTCATTTCTTATGTGGAGCAGTTTTGCTCTTTCCAACCTCTGCCGCCAAACTTGGCTCCTGAACAACTTTAGCATAGCCAAGAACCCACTGGAAGCTCTGAAAATAGTCCCTGTGGCTTGCTGATTAAGCTCCTAGAACAGAGGCCATCTGCCTTCCCCATCTTCCTCTATTAGGGGAAGTTGATATTTTTCTAGTTAAATGTAAATATGCAAATATACACGTGGACACAGAAATACAGAAGTCTCTGTCCACTTCCCCACATAGGTTAGAGACTTCATCTATGCCATGCTCAGGGCAGTAACTTCTCACTTTCTGCTTTTAGAGTTCCCAGGGCTCTTTTCACAATGAATGTATTCACTTATAAAGTCAACATCATTGAGAGCCTGCCACATGCCAAGCATTCTTCTTGGGGGATACAAAGGTGGTAAGACCACAGAACTCAAGGAACTCAAACCCTAGATAAGTAAACATGGAATCATGATACTATGAGATAAAGTCTGTGATAGGGGAGGTAAAGCATGCTACTAGAATACAGAGAAGAGCAATTGAGTCAGTTTTGGGGTGGGAGTGTGAGGAGGGTGTGCAGGATGACAGAGTTTCATCACTTAAAGAAGAGGGGACACCATTTGTTAGTTATTTGCTAAGCAGCAAAAAAGACAGACCAGACTTCACTTGGTAGTGAAAATTGCATTGCAGTCTTTAATCAATAGGTAAGTCTTGTAGAAGGGGCAGCTCAGAACCAGGTAAACCTGTTGAAGGAGGTGACACCTGATGCCTAAAAGAAGAAGAGTTAGCTAGGTGATAGAGAGTGGGAAGATGTGCAGGCAGATGAAAAAGCATGTGTAAACTTCTTGTTTTTCTTATGTGTCCTTTCTCTCTCTCTCTCTCTCTCTCTCTTTCAGCATTGTTGGTGCTAAGACATAGAGGACAGTGGTACAAAATGAAGCTAGGTCCAGCCATCTGAAGGGGCTCCCCCAACACACTTGATCCAAATATGGTAGGTAGGGATCAGAGTTAGGGGGGACTTTATAAAAGCAGAGCCTGGACTGGTTACCTGGGTTCAAGCCTATGAGCTTAAAAAGCTTTGGGGTGAAGGCTGATTCTGATAGCATGTGGCCGAATCTAGAAACTCCTCTGCATCCAGTCACCCTGGCATGGGGGATGTGGTTTAGAAAGAGCATAAGATATGCCACTAGAGCCGTAACCTTGGCTATATTATGGCCGTGTGTCGTCCCACTGCAGACACACAATTCTTCTCGCTCAAGGGCCCATCACCATGGCCAGTGCAGGGATGTGGATCATCAAGGATGCCACTGCAGTGTCAAGCAGGGATGTATCAGTCAAATGTGCCCAGCCTACAAATGAGACACCATGGGACAGTCAATGATAGGCAAAAGAAAGGGCCCAATGATAACCTGGCATGTTCTCAAAGTTCTTCCTTCTCTTTGTATTTGAGTGCCAGATTGACACCTTTGAATTGAGCAACCACTGTGGTCCATAGGCCTAAACGGGATATTGGACACTTGCTCATTTGGACAGACTGAAGCTCAAAAGGTTAGTGTGAATATTAAAAAGAGACAGACCCTTATTTTTATTCCAAGCTGGTGAAGCTGGCCATACAAATTACATTAAACTAAAGGATGGGAAGCCATAAAAAGCATTTAGGCAAGGAAATGTCAACATTAGAATTATGTTTGTAAGAGATTACTTTAAATACTGTATGAGGAATCAATAAAAGAGAAAGAGAACAAAGCCAGAGAGACTAATTAGGAGATTATATCAGTTAGAAATGCTTTCAGCATCAAGCAAGAGTTTACCCAATATAGCTTAAAACCTGTAATGTCATTTATCATTCACCCACAAGAAATCAAGAAATAGGACATACTCAGGGATAGTTGAGCAACTCAGTGATATCATTAGAAACTCAGCCTAGTTCCATCCTTCTGCTCCATCATCCTCCACATGTTGGCTATTTATTCTTTTGTGTATTACCTTGTGGTTGCAAGATGGCTGCCTCAGTTCCGGGCACAATAATCTCCTATTCAAGGCAGGGAAAAAGGGTAGGAACAGTACCAGCAACCTTCCATTCTTCTTCTCAGAGAAGCAAAACTTTCCCTGAAGTCCATCATAGATGTCTTTTTACATTTTGTTGGTCAAAACAGGGTCCTGTTGCCCTTCTAAATGCAAGTGAGGCTGGAAATCAATTATCTGGCAAAGAAGAACAGTATTCTTCATTCTGATTCAGTATCTGGAGCTAGACACATAGCTGCCTGGAGCAAACAATTCTGATAGGCAGGTAAGTAGGGAAACTACTGTTGGGTAGAAAAGAAACAGTGATGGCCACATAGGCAAGAGAGAGTGGCCCAGACTAAGGGCATGGCATTGGAGAGATGTTTAAGAGGCAGAAATGATGGAACTTGATGATGGGATGTGGGGAATGAAGGAGAGGAAGGAGCCATGTGTGATTTCCAGTTTTCAGCTTGGGCAGCCAATGGATTATGATGTCATCTACAAAGACAGAGAATACGAGGAAGAAACACAGACATGGGAAAAATGATGAGTCCACTTTTAGACATCTTGAGTTTGAGGTGTCTGCAAATATCCAAGTATTGATATCAAGTATGGAGGTGGATATATCGCCCTAGAGGGCGGGAGAAAGGTCTGGACGATAGATGTGGACTTGACAGTCATTGAACACCACAGGAGTGAATGAGCTTATTAAAGAGAATGCTCTGGGTTCCATAGGAAGAAATGCAGCTTGAACAAGGTCAAGGAGAGAAAAATTTGGCTCACACAACAGGAAGAACATGGGCTAGGGCTAAATTTTGACACAAGAGCATGTGGTCTTCACAAGTGGAGGTTGGGTTTCTCTCTTTCCCCAGCTCCCAATTTTGTTTATCTTTTACAAGCCATTCTTATGTACATTAATTCACTGTATCCTTATGATTATCCTTTGAAGAAAGTATATTATTGTCTTCATTTTAAAGATGAAAAAACCAAAGCCTCAAAGATTAAGCTGTCCGTCCTCACCCAAGGGAGGAACAGAATTTGGATTTGTGGTCTGTAAGGGACATGAATCTCTGGCACTCAGGGCTTGGCCACAGGCAGAAAGGGCCTCTCAATGAAGCTGTAAACTTTTTCCTTCCTGCTCACATGTGGACCAGCATGACTGAGGATTGTCTCTCTCTTGCAGCAACTCAGTAGCAGTCAGTAAGAATTGACCAACACAATTTCGTATCCCAATGTTTTTCTACCAGTCAGTGGTTCCCAGTCTTTTTTGGCATCAGGGACTGGCTTCGTGGAAGACAATTTTTCCGTGGATGGAGGGAGGGGAGGGGGAAATCACAAGACATTAGATTCTCGTAAGGAGCCTACAACCTAGATCCCTCGCCTGTGCAGTTCACAACAGAGTTTTGCACTCCTCTGAGAATCTAATGCCGCCGCTGATCGAACAGAAGATGGAGCTCTGCTCACCTGCTGCTCACCTCCTACTGCACCCAGTTTCTAACAAGCCACTGACCAGTGCCGAACCACAGCATAGAGTTGTGGGCCCCTGCCCTAAGTCACTACTACTCCTACAGTTGTTTTAACATGGGAATGATTTGAGCATGTATAAAAAAGTGAATGATAAGATTCAGGAGGACAGAAAACCTTGAAGATATAGGAAATAGAGGTGAGAAGGCAACAGGGTTTGGGGTTCACCGTGCCAGTGGAAACCAGCCTTGCATGCCACCTTTCCTTGTAATAGTAGGCAGGAGGGGAGGATGGGTAAGGATGCAGGGAAGACATGTGTGTCTACGTTGGCCCCCTCTACCCCATTTCAATCTCCTTCTAATTATCTTCCTCTATTATGGAGACTGGAAAGGAAAAAGACATATGCTTAGATTGCTAGTGTCCCTTGTAGCTAGTGATGTCCACGGAATGAGTTCCAGTTAACAGGAATAGGAAGTAGCCTAGAGGAGGCCTTTCCTTCCTGAATAAAAAGGGCAAAGGTTTCTAACAGTGAGATTTTTCCTTTCCTTCCCACCTTTTCTCCTCTTCTCCTTGCCTGGAAATTTGCTTGGATACCCAAAGGTGCAGCAGTTGTCCTGAAACCATGAGGAGAAAGGCTAAGCGTGATGGAACAGAAAAGTAGAAAGAATCTGGTACCTTAATGGCCTACTTGGGCAGCTGTACTTGCCCTGGACTCTCTCCCTCCGACTTCTTGTTATGCAGTAGGGAAGTAAGAAGGAAAGGGGGTGGAGGAGGGTGGAGGAAGGACTGTCTTTCTTAGTTAAGCCACTATTTGTTAAGGTTTCTTTTACTTATAACTAAATGTGACTCTGTCTGATATGTCCCCTGGGACCTCCGGGATAGTTCCTTTCTTTCATAGGAACACTCCCTGGGCCATAATGTTGATGATAGTAGATGCTGGGGCCCAGTGGGCATCATCCCAGAGAACATGTAGGTGTCAGACTCCTGTAGAAGTTCCACAGGAGAGCAGTAGTGTTGGGTTGGCAGACCCAGAGGGCACCCCCTTTTGGAAGGAGTAATGAAGACAAGAGAAAACAGAGGCACATGGTGTAGCAGAGAGGGCAGTTGATTTGGTCCTAGCCCTAGGTCCTAGCCCTAGTCACAGCTATGTGACCTCTCTGGGTCTCAGTCTTCTCATCTATGCAATGAAGGATTTGAGAGAGATTATTGTTTTCCAACTTTGTAAGCCTCAATAAGAAGGACTTCATATTTTGAAAGATTTTATCTACCCAACTGCATTTATCAAATCATTCATTTTCCCATGAGGACACTGTGTTGATATAATTCCAGCCAAAAGCAAAGGAAAATGACCTTTTCATTTAGCCTATTCAATCTTACCATGAGATGAAAATTCTGTTAGTTCCTTGGAGTAATTGAAATGACTCTCATGTTCGCATGATCACCTTCAAGGACTCAGGGTGATCTAGAGATGCTCTCTAGGGGCCACAGGCCTAGGTGATTCCTGAGGTCCAATTCCCCCTCCCATGGTGCCGCAGCTCTAAACCCCTTGTGAACCAGTCTAGGAACATTTTCTATCCTGCTCCTAGGCTCAGTTCTGACTTCTGGTGCCCAGAGCTGCCTCAGGTTCTTTATGAAAAGCAAGCTTGTCCAGACGGCATATTCCTGCTGGCCTAAAGAAGCCTTGCTTGCCCTACCAGCTCTCCTCAAAGGCAATATTCCTCCACTCATCCCACCTCCTTCCTCACCCTGAAAAAATCTGTCACTCCAAGCTTCATCTCGGTTACCCTGCTGTGTGACCTTCTGACCTGTGAGACCTAAAGACCCTCTCACCTAGTCTGAGGAATGAGCTCTGATCCTTCTCCCCAAGAAGTAACTCTGGCTACTGGTGAAGAGAAGAGACAGGGGCTGAGACTCTCCACCCAGCTGATTAAATGCTGTAATGGTGTGTCCAATATGCTGCTGGATCGCTGCATGGTGAATTCTGCTTGGACATGCAAAAGATCAAAAAGTGGAAGAGGAAGTTCTCTGAAGGGTTGAGGGAGAAACCAGGGAAGCAGTTTAAGACAAGTCCACCAAGGAGGGTTGGGCTGGGATGAGGAAGGGCAAGACTTGCACCCTGGTCAGCAACTCATCTGCTTGGCTTGACTTAAGACCTCCCTTCCGTTCTCCCTCCCACAAATATTTATTGGGCATCCTCTTTGTGCCAGGTACTCTATTAGGTAGTGAAAGTAAACATCAGTAAGACATGCCTTGTCTTGAAAGAGTTCATAGAGTAGTGGGGGGCAAACATGTGGAACTTACTGTAGTCCCTAGTCCTACAGTAGGGGGAAGTACCTTCAAGGAAATTTACCCTAGATCCCAGACCAGCATCTGACTTGACCCCCTAATGACACCAGGCAGCATATCACCAAGCCTAGAAGCGGCCTCAAGTCTTACCCCCAGGCCTCTCTTATAGTCTATTCCATTTTGGTCGTTCAAGAGATACCCTGATTCTTTTCTGTCTGCTCTGGAAGTTGTAGGATTTTCCTGCCTGAAGGTTGGAGACTGAACTAGGTGGTTTCATCTGCTCCAAGAGTCTCTAGTAGGAAGAGGGCTCTAAGGAAGCCTTTGAACTTGTCCTTCCCCTCATCCAACAGTCTTTGGGAGGACAGAGGGAAAAGACCCTTAGGAGGCCAAGCTATATCTGCTCTCCTAATCCTACTTCTTAGAAGAGGTGATAGGACAGTTCTCCCATGTGCCTCACTGCCTGGAGGAGTCTAGGCTTGGACAGAGGAAAAGGGACAAACTCGGGGGATAGGAGCAGTTGATGGAAAGGCCATGGTGGAGTCATTACAAAATAATCTTCAGAATGCTACAATCCTGGTAGATCTTGGGAGGGAGAGGCCAGTGCTGATCAATTCTGCTCAACAATCTTTACCAGGCATCTCTTAAGGCCAGGGGATCCTAGGGGAGTTACCAGGGAGAGGAAGACTCATTCCTTCAAGGTGTTCACAACAAAGTTACTGAGACAAAAATGCGATGGGCATGTTAAGTGGAGTAAGATAACTGTCCTGGGAGCGGTATTCCCAAAGGGCCAAGTGAGCTCAGAGTCAAGGAAGAGCTTATCCAGCTAGGATGAGTAGAAGTGGTGGGGGCAGTTTTTGAGAGAAGGCTTTGCATCAATTAGGTCTGCATTTGACTGCATGTAGCAGAAACCTAACTACTGAGGTTTAAACAACAAGAAGTGGAGGCAGAACCACGTAGGTCTCAGGATGTTCTGAAGGACCCAAGCTCCTCTGTCTCCAGGCCAGCATCCTTCACATGTGGCCTTCATCATCTTGGGTATAAGTTGGCTGCTCCACCCCTGGTATCATATCATAGACTTTCCAGGGAGCAAAAAGGAAAATCCAAAGATACATGCCAAACACATGCTAGCTTCATGTCCTCCTTTTATTTATTTTTATTTATTTACTTTTATTTTTTGAGTCAGAGTCTCACTCTGCCGCCCAGGCTGGAGTGCAATGGCACACTCACAGCCACCCCAGTGTTGACGCGCTGGGCTCAGATGATCCTTCCACCTCAGCCTTCCAAGTAACCGGAACTACAAGCACGTGCTACCATGCCCAACTAATTTTTTGATATATTGTAGAGATGAGGTCTCACCAAGTTGCCCAGGCTGGTCTTGAACCCCTGGGCTTAGGCAATCCTCTCAGCTCAGCTTCCCAAAGTGTTTGGATTACCGATTTGAGCCACCGCGACCAGTCTACTTTTATTTTTAAGGCAGTGTCTAGCTCACTGGAGCCTTGACCTCTTGGGTTCAGGCAATCCTCCTGTCTCAGTCTCCCAAGAATCTGGGACTACAGGTGCATGTCACCATGCCCAGCTAACTTGTTGATTTTTTTTTTTTTTTTAGAGATGGAGATTCACTACGTTGCCCAGGATGGTCTCAAACTCCTGGGTTCCAGCAATCCTTCCATCTCAGCCTCACGAAGTGCTGGGATTACAGGTGTGAGCCACTGCATGCAGCTGTCTCTCCTCCTTTTTTGTTTAAAAAAAAAAGAAAGTATATCTCATTGGCCAGAACTGTGTCACATTATCACTCCTAGCAAGAAAGAAGTCTGGAAAATCAATAAGCTTAGGATGGCGCATTGATCTTGCCATTAAAAAAATACCTATGGACGGTAAATGAGGAAGAAGAGGAGAATGGATGACGGTTATGCAACAAGCAATGTCTTCCAGGGCCCTAAAGAATAAGTCGAATATGCTGGATGATGAGGGGCAGGACTTCCAGGCGGAGGAAACGGCAAGAGCAAAAGCTTGGGGTGGGAGCATGCCAGGTATGTCCGGGGAGCTGGAAAAGGCCCAGTTCAGCTAGAGCTTAGGGTGTGGGCAGTGGGAAGGATGGACAGGACAGTCTGCGGAATTTCCCTTTTGCCCAAGCACACCCTGTCCGCAGCGCTGTGGGTCAAGCGGTGAGGTCGAGCAATAGCAGACGACAAGCAACACCTAGGAAAGTCAAGTTCAGCTGCAGCAGGAGACAGTGATTGAGGTTCAGAGGAAAGCAAATGATGGCAAATCTTCTAACAACCCAGCAATGACAACCACAGGGCTGCTGGATGGACCCACCAACACACTCCAGCCAAAGCAGAGTATGCAAGATAACCTATTATTCCTATTGTCTGAATAAGCCGTTGAGTTAGAAACATACAACAGCATCTTGCCTGAGGTCTGTTTATTTGGTTTTTTTTTTTTTTTGAGTCGGAGTCTCACTCTGTCGCCCAGACTGGAGTGCAGTGGCCGCTGCCGGCCACCGCAGCCTCGACCTGCTGGGCTCCGCCGATCCTTCCGCCTCAGCCTTCCGAGTAGCCAGAATTACAGGCGCGCGCTACCACGCCCGGCTCATTTTTTGATTCATTGTAGAGATGAGGTCTCGCCTGCCCAGGTGGGTCTCAAACCCGCGAGCTCAGGCAATCCACTCACCTCAGCCTCCTAGTTTATTATGGTCATTCTCCCTGCCCACATCTGTCCTCCTAGTCTCAGCTCTGGCCGCAGTGACCAGCAAAAGGATCAGACAGAGCAGAGAGGCTGTGCAGAGGGACTGGTGTGGAGAGTGTCATCCCAGCTCAAGGGTATGTGACAGCCCTTTATTTGACTCTTCCGGAGGCTCCTGAGACGGCATCTGTGCACAGAGAAGGGAGACGGCTGCAGCCACATTTTGCTGTACCTATGCCATAAATTCCTGGCTTTCTTGACTGGGAAGCACTACAGAGGTCTTTGAGTCCAGTTGTCTATCATTGACAAACCTGTCTACACCCATGGCTTTCGAGTTTATTGTGCATATGAATTACTTGGTGAGCTTATTAAGAATCAGATTTCCAAGACCCATCCCCAAGAAGTCTGGTTCTGAGGTCTGCATGTTAACAAGCCACACAGGCAAGTCTGATGCAATTGGTTGGTTCTCAGACACACTTTATTTTTTTTAAAAATGAACTTTTTAACAAACAAAGATAGCCCTGGGTTTAAGTCCCAGTTCTGCCACTAACTATGACCTCAGGCAATTCAATTCAACTCTCTGAATCTCAGTTTTTTTCACCTAAATAAGAGATACTTTTCAGTGAGAAAAAAAATTTTTTATTAAGGTTCTTATGCAGGTCAGGCACAGTGGTTTATACCTATAATCCCAGCACTTTGGGAGACTGAGGCTGGAGAATTGATTAGGCCCAGGAGTTTGTGACCATCCTGGGCATCATAGTGAGACCCCCCATCCCTACAAAAAAATTTAAAAATCATCCAGGTGTGGTGGCGCACCTATAATTCCATCTACTCAGGAGCTGGAGGTGGGAGGATCCCTTGAGCCCAGGAGTTTGAGGCTGCAGTGATGAGCCATCATGGCTCCACGGCTCTCTAGCTTGGGCAACAGAGTGAGACTTTGTCTCAAAAAAAAAAGAATAGTCATGCCGTGACTCTTTAGCATCATTTCAGGTGGGTAATTCTCACAGGGTTATTTTCCTGGGTGTTTGTTCTCTGAGAGGAGGCCCTGGAGATTCTGAGTACCCCACCCTGGGGCCTGCCCACTTCCTTTTCAAAGGGTTCAGAACGCTTAAAACCACAGCCTTCATGGTGTCCCATAAGAACTCTCATTTGCTACCCTTGTAAGAACAGTCCATGAAGGTCTGAACCCAGAGCCTGGACTCCTCATGATGGATGACTGCTGATATAATTTCTGCTCCCTTCTACCGATGGAATCCCTCCCTTCCCTCAGGAACCTCTTCCCCTGTAGACTCTCCTCGGTGAGGCTCGCTTCTTCCTGCTGACCTCGGAGGAGGTGGAGAGCAACAGCCTGCACTCTACTCAACATCCCACCGTCACAGGGCTCCTGTGTGCCCCTCAGCCTCCGCTGGTTTCTTGCATCCTCTTCTGACCTCTGGGCTCTTTGTGCTACCTTTTGAAGACTTTGGGGGGACTTTCATGTAAGGCCAGAACCCAGGATGGGGAGGAATAGGAGTTAGAGCATTGTTTAAGGAGAAGGGAGTGAGGTTCAGGTACCACTTTGATCAACCAGTTTTTTAGTTTCTGGAATAGTGCAATCTCTCCGGTTTGCAGGGTGCTGGTGTCTGCAACGCAGATGTCTGGCTACCCCTCTAGAAAAATGCCAGGACGAAAGGACTGAGTGACTGACACAACCTGTAGCCTCATTCCCTACCTATTCCCGAAAGCCCTCTATAACCTCCCCACAGGAGGTTGGGGATTCCCAGGGACAGAAAACTCAGTGTGACTCCTAATCTCTCTGGCACGCTGATCCATTATTGGGCAGTCCTACTGATTTAAATGAAACAAAATCTTCCTTATGTTCTGTAGCAAGCACAAATGGGACCTTCTCCTTACCAGACACTTTGCTGGGGGCACTGTCCAGAAAGATCCCACTGAATGCCACTCTGTCCCTGCACATTGAGTTTTGCTATCTTCACTTTACAGTTGAGGACACAAATGACAAGAGGGTTTGAGCAACCTGCCCACAATCTCAAGGCCAGGAAGTGGCACAACTGGTAAGTGGGAGGAGTACCCCAAGCCTGTGCCTTTGCCCATGATATCAGAACTACTTGACCTTGGCACTGCTGCTATTTGGGACTGGTTGATTCTTTGTTGTGGGGCATTGTCCTGTGCATTGTAGGAGTGTAGCAGCTGCACCCCTGGCTAGATACGCCCTAGGGACCAGTGGCATCCCACCCTCCAGTTGTGACAGCTAAAATTGTCCCCAGATATTGCCACATGTCCTCTCGGAAGAAGGGGACGCACCCCTGGTTAATTTGTCTGCACTGCATTGCATGTTGTCTTTCTCTTCTGAGCTAAGATATCTTCCTTCCTTCCACCCACTGGTCTTGGGTCTCCCCACTGAAGTCACAGGGAGCACTAATTTGTCTTGATATCCATCAGTCCGTCAGTAATGATAAGGGTGTCCTTTGTCTCCAAGTCTCTTCTCCACATCAAACTCTTTGTTTCCTCCATCTTTTCCCAGCATGCTGACTGCTAGTCCTAGTTGTCTAGGACTTTCACCATGGTGACTGCTAGTCCTAGTTGTCTAGGACTTTCACCATGGTGACTGCTAGTCCTAGTTGTCTAGGACTTTCACCATGGTGACTGCTCTCTATTGAACATCGGCTATAGGGAGAATAGGACTGGATAAAATAAAGAACTTTCTTCCTAACATCTTTTTCTTTCCTACTCTACTAGGAGCAATCCGGGTTGGGCGTGGTGGCTCACACCTGTAATCCCAGCCCTTTGGGAGGCAGAGGCAGAAGGATCACTTGAGCCCAGGAGTTTGAGACCAGCATGGGCAACATAGTGAGACCTTGTCTCTACAAAAAAAAAAAAAAAATGCCAGGCATGGTGACAAGCACCTGTAGTCCCAGCTACTCAGGAGGCTGAGGCAGAAGGATGCCTGAGCCCAGGAGGTCAAGGCTGGTATGAACCATGATCGTGCCACTGCACTCCAGCCTGGGCGATAGAGTGAGACCCTGACTCAAAAACAAACAAATAAACAAAACAAAACAAAACAAAAAACAGCAACCTAATATCAGTTCCTTATAGAATGGGAGTTTTTCTCCTTTGGTCCCTGTTACCCCCTTTCCACCTTAAATGTTCCTCATTTTCTTATTCTGTCTCCCTACCCAGGCTTCTATCTCCTCAAGGTCTAATTTGCTATCATGCACCTAGCATAGGGCCCAACACATGGTAGGCTCTCACTAAAGTTCAATGAACAAATGGATCTATAATGATAGCACATAATGAATGTTGGGCTTCTAGAGGGAAAGTGCTTTGAAAAGATATAAACAGTATACACATATAAAGGGTTTTCATCTGTGTTCTATCAGATGTGTTTCAGCCCCTCTCTCTGCCCAGTCTGCTCTGAGCCAGACCAGCAGGTTGGCAGAAAAAATTAATCAAGATTTATTTGAGGAATGGGGAACTAGAAAAAGAGGAAATCTTCATTTCCCCCTCCCCCCCCCCATACTCTAGTCTGGGTGGGTTGCTCCAGTGAAGGTTAATTTGTGGATTTCCAGTGTTAGAAACTAACAGGACTTGCTTTCCTCTCTCTCCCTGCCCTCTAAGTTATTTACAAGGTGACTTATTAGGGGAATTCAATTCTCCCAAGAAACTACTGCCTGGAAAAATACCTCACAGCATACATGGTGAACAAGGATTGCATTAACGGGAAAAGGAGACCAGTGGCGGGCACTGGACCAATGTGCCCATCATTCCCAGAGGCTGGTACCAAAGGCGCTTTGTTGTGCCTGGCCGGAGGTGTCTCTCCACCCCCCACATGCTTGGAATCTGGGAAGACTGTGGAATCAATGGGCTATTGCTTCCCAGGGCTTCTAGGTTTGGCTCTTCTTCTGGGCCTTTGCTAAGTGCCAGGGTCACCTTCAAGTTCAGTTCCTTCATGTACAGAGTCCAGTAAGTGATTACAGAGCAGGAGAAAGAGAAGAAGTCACAGACACACAGCCCCTTTTCTCAGGGAGATCTCAGCCTGACAGGGAGACCCACTGCCCCTAGGAAATTAGGGAACAGAGACCCCACAGGAAGAAGACTCGGTAATACATGTCGTTAAGCATGAACATCAAAACCACCTGCCACTGCTGTGAGGAAATCAGCTCCAAGGTGGAGACAGGAACCTGGTAAAGGTCAGAGAAGAGACACGAGTGGGGCAGAGCACAAACTTCGCCCCAGCCACTATGGAAAGAGCTGTGCTGTTTCACTCAGCACCGACACAGTAGGTATGTGTGGGGGGGGGTGGTAAGGGGGCCGAGCGGGGCGTGGCAGCTGCACTCAGAGGCATGTGGGCTCATATCCACCCCGCAGAGTAGAGAGGCAAGGGGGCTGTGTGGAGCAGACTTCTCTAGCCCTCAGCGCAAGCTCACATTCTTCTCTGACCCGAGGTCAGGGAGTGGGACAGAGGTTTGGAAAAAGGTAAGATCATGAAGTGGTGAAGTCTTGTGGACGGAGAGCTGGGCCATGGCCCGTGCCTTGGCCTGTCACTGGCCAACCCACTAAGTGATTTTGAACAGGTCCCTCTGGCCCGGAGTCTCAGAACTCCAAGCCAGTGCCTGACTTAGGAGCAACAAACCAGGACAGTTGTGCTGGATCACCCTCAGGCCAGGCGGTGTCTGGCTGCACCCCCAGCTCCATCTCAGCCCAACTCTGTTCCCCCTCCACCTCTCCAGGCTAGACTCTCACCAGGGGGCAAGAGGACGCCAAAAGCACCATCCGTAGATGCTTCTGTAGCCACAAAAATGAACTTAGCATGCATCACACTACCTTTCTCTCATTAAAATAAAAAGGAAACTGACAGGCTGGCACCACGGGCTGCATCTAACAAAATGAGATTTAACAGGAATAAATGTCAGACCCCGAACTTGGGTTTAAAAATCTGTGAGCGTGAGCACAGAGTGACAGAGGCAGGGCTCAGAAGTGGCAGGTATAGGAAAGCTCTTGGTGTCTTAGGGGATGGTGTGATTCAGGGAGGTGGCAAAAATGAACATTTGCCCTTCGTCCGTGTGAACATTGACAGTGTGCTCAGCATGGCCTCATGCTACTCTCAGAATAGCCTGTGGGGCAAGTACTACCCTATCGTGCCCATTTTGCCAAAGAGGAAACTGAGGCACAGAGAAATTTAAATAACTTACCCAAGATCTCATGGCTAGTAAGTGGCAGAGCCAGGATTAATCTGAACCCAGACCCCAAGCTCTATGGAATGGAAGCATGGATTTAGGCCAGGCACAGGCACACAACAGCCATTCTTTGCTCTGTGCTAAAGAGAACTTGTTTCCAGGAGTCTTTTTTTTTTTTTTTTTGAGTTGAGATCTTACTCTGTCATGCTCAGGCAATCTTTTCACCTCAGCCTCCAGAGTAGCTGAGACTACAGGCGTGTGCCACCATGCCTAGTTTGTTTGTTTGGGGTAGAGATGAGGTCTTGCTATGTTGCCCAGGCTGGTCTTGAACTCTTGGGCTCAAGTGATCTTCTCACCTCAGCCTCCCAAAGTGCTAGGATTATAGGGTGAGCCAATATTCCCAGCCAGGAGTCTCTTTCATAGACTAAAAGAAGATCAACATTCCAAGTCTTTATTCAAGGCAAAATGGAGCATATTCAAAAGCAAGTGTTTAGGAATATGAATATGAAAGACAGGAAATCCCTGCTTTTCCTCATATTCTCCATCTTCACCTTCCCGGGTGCTCCCACCATGTGGGGAGCCATCCCAGATTCCATCCTCAAATCCATTCCTTCACATCCACCCAGCACCTATTCCTTTCATCACACCACAAACTACAACAACTTTCCTACACATTATAATCCAAGTTTTGCCTTCTATAAGGGAGGACCTCAAAACTTGAATTTATTTATTAAAAATTGTATATTTATTCTTACATGTTTAAACTTCAGTCACCTTCAAAGTACTCTCTGTGTGATGCAAGATGCTTTTGCCACTGCTCAAAACAGTTTTTGAACCCATCAATTTTGATTCCTTTTCGTGCTTCTGCCGTTTTTTGTTTCACCTCCTCCACATTGGCAAAATGTTTCCCTTTGAGGATTGTTTTTCATCCAGGGAAACAATCTTGGCTCTGGGCAAGATCGGGTGAATAGGGAGGGTGAGGCATGGGGGTCATGCTGTTTTTGTCAAAAACTTCTGAACACTCAGTGCCTTGTGGGCAGTTGCGTTGTCATGGTGGAAGAACCAGTCACTTGTCAGTCCCAACTCGGACGTTTCTTCCACAAATCATGATGCAACCTTCTCAAAACTTCCAGATGAAAACTTTGGTTGACCATTTGATCTGGAGGAACAAATTCCGAGTGTACTACAAGGGACCTTCCCTCCAAAAGATAATTCCGGTTTCTTTTGGGTCCCCCCTCATACCTCCAAAACACATCTCAGCTGGACCCATTTCTTTTAATACATCCCCATGACCCCTTCTCCAGCGTCAGACACGGGCCTCTCTCACCTTGGTCCCTGCAGACCCCAGAGCCATCCTTCACAAGGCAGTCCATTGGGCCCCTACAGCCAAATGGGATCACTCCACTCCACTTCAAGCCTGTCCATCCTTCATGCTCTATTTGACATGTGGCCCCAAGCATCAGTCTGACCTTATCCGACTCTCCAGCCCCTTCTCTCACAGTCCCTTGTTCCCAGGCTCCAGCCACATTGGCCTTCCTCCCATTTCTACGACATGTCATGATCCTGCTTGCCGGGAGGCTCCCACACATGCAGTTCCCCCTACCTGGAATGTTCTTTCTCAACCACACACATCTCCACCTCCACCCCCACCGCAACTCCTGCAGCTGCTTCTTTTCATCCTTCAGATCTAGGCTCAAGGTCATTTCCTTGCATAGGCCTTCTAGAACCTCCAAGCCCCCGACAGAGTAGGTTTGCCCTGTTATTCTCTTGCACAGTGTCCTATTCTTTGATTCCTTAATAGTACACAAGCACACTGGCTGGACATGGTGGCTCGTGCCCATTATCCCAGCACTTTGGGAGGCTGAGGCAGGAGGATTCTTTGAACCCAGGAGTTTGAGACCACCCTAGGCAATATAGCGAGACATAATCTCTACAAATCACCTGTAGTCTCAGCAACTTGGAATGCTGAGGCAGAAAGATTGCCTGAACCCAGGAGGTAAAGGCTGTGGTGAGCTGTGATCATGCCATTGCACTCTAGCCTGGGTGACAAAGAAAGACTATGACTCAAAAAAAAAAAGTACACAGACACAATTAGAAATCAAGTATTTATTTTTGTGCATGGACTGTAAATCTCATGAGTACAGGGATCATTTTGTTTTGTTCACACAGCAAACCCAAGGCCAAACACAGAGGCACGTGGTAAGTGTTCAATAAATATTTGTTGAGCAAAGGGCTTGGAGAAGAAGAGTCCGGGGAGCCCACGAAAGCTGTCCACACCTGAGAGACGGGCTGGCATCTGTGTGATCCCACATTGCAGAGAGGGGACCAATTTACTTAGCAAACACTAACATGGCACATGCTATGTACCAGGTACTGCACCAAATGCTTTCTAAATATGAATCCAATTAATCTTCCCGAGATCACTCTTATAGGTATTACCTCTGTTTTTTGTTTGTTTGTTTTTATAGAGACAAGTTCTCACTATGTTGCCCAGGCTGGTCTCAGTTTCCTGGGCTCAAGTGATCCTCCTGCCTTGGTCTCCCAAAGTGCTGGAATTAGAGATGTGAGCCACCACGTCCAGCCCACCTTTGTTTTACAGCAAGGAAACTGAGGCCCAGAGAGGTTAAGTAACTTGGCCAAAGTGGCACAGTAAAGGGCAAAGCCAGATTTTGAACCAGAGTCGATGTTCTCAAGCCAGTATGTGGAAGTGTCTGGAAATCCCCTCTCTGGATCAACTCTGTGAGGATGATCCCAGGTGCAAGACAACCTCCACAGGCCTCCACAGGCCTGGCAAGTCAATGTGCTGGGAGGCGCACAAGCCTGGATGCAGCTGGCCTCAGCAGCCTCTCTGGGCCTGTCTCTCACCTTATACCCTGGCCAGGGCCATCAGAGGGATGAAATGGATTAGTAGAAATGAAGGTGCTTTGAAAAAGTTTGAACGTGCTTCCTGAATACAACGTCTTATTGCTGTTCCCCAGGCTGACCCGGACTGGAATATCAATGAGGGCTTCTAGTCAGACTGAAGATTGAGACACAGCCAGGCAGGGAGTGGTTCATGCTCAATCACCCCTTCATTACTTCCCTTCGGCCCTGCTTGCCCACCATTCCTGACCCTCCCCCCAGCCCTATTTCAGGAACCCTCCCCAACTCCAGGAGGAGGAGAGGGGAGAGCCAGGCAAAAAGAAAACAGGGAGGGAGCCGGCCAGTGCAAGAAAGGCCAGGCCACTTAAAACAACAGCCCCCTCCTGATTTATGAGACTCGGTCCCTGTGGGGAGTTTTGGATTAAACCGAAATCCTTTGGCCCATCCTGAGGTGGCTCGGCACCGGGTTTGTTTTCCAGGCAGATTGCCTCGGCCTGCCCTGGAATTTTTCAGGCCTGAGCCCAGTGCAGCCAGGAAGAGGGGTCTGGGGCAAGGAGAGCTAGTAGCACCCATGCTTTGGGACATGAGGAGGCCTGACAGGGTCCCTTTGGCATTTGTCAGAGGAGCTAGGGAGGCAGCCTCAAACTCTTCCCCTCACCCCATTTCTCCCCACAGCAGGGTCAGATAGCCAGCAGGATCCAGCCTGCAGGATCCAGCCTGCAGACTCACTCCGGTCAGCCTTTTGGTTTCCAATCTGCCTAGGACTGTTGCAGGAGCCGCGGTGTGGTGAGCAAAGATAAGAAGATCTCCACCAGAGGCAGGCATTGAGCAGGCAGAGACGTCTGGGTGAGCTGGTTGTGGGAGCGGTCGTATAGGGGAGACATCCCTTACATAGTGACAGGGAGGACAGATAAAGGTGGAGGTAGTTATTAAAGCCCTGGGGAAGGAGAAAAGGAGGATGAATTAGGATATTGAAGAAAAATAAACACGTAAGGTGGAACAGGGAAGGAAGAAGGAAAAAGAGATGCTTGCATCCTCCTGGCAAGCAACATCGAGAAAATGGCTTCATCCCTAAGTTGCAGCAGGGAGTGCTGGGTTAGACTGGAGGAAGAAGGGAAGCACTCGCCTAATGTCTATCCACTAGTGTAAGTCACAAAGCAAAATGCCTTCCTAAGAAGTTCTGGGGAGGATGGGACACTTTGGGGAGAAGGGAGGGATGGGTACTGAGTCAATGCAGGGAGGCAGGCCAAAAAGCATTTGCTCAGAGACTGTCTAAGTAGACTTCATGATTTTCTAAGGGCCAGGGCAAGAACAGAGAAACAAGAACTGGGAGAAAAGGGTAGAACTGACATTTATGAAGGGACATTGTATCAAGCACAAAACTGGGCACGCTGCAGACCATATCTGCTTGTGATTCACACTCTGGCCTTCCATGTACATGCCATCTCTCTCTCCCACAAGTGAGTAAGTGGAGAACCGAACAAGGCTCTCTTAATTGAGTGGCAATTAAATAGCAGAATCAGGATTTGAATTCAGGTTTGATACACACGCCCATGATCTTTCTATGAGGCTCCTTCCTGGGAACAGGCAGCAGGTTCTCTGGGCTTTTGCCTGACAGCGCCACACACTTATGGTCAGGGTAGGCTGACCCCATGTGGTAGAGAAAGACAAATGGTATAGTGGAGAGAACCCTGAACCTCAAAGATCAGGGTCAAACGTCTGGATCTGACAAGCAAAAGATGTCTTTTGACCCTGGACAAATAATTCTCACACTGTAATCTCAGTTTCCCATCTTATAAAGTGAGGGCTTAGGCTAGGTGCTCTCTAAAGCTTTTCCCGCCTCTGAGCATCTAATGTTCAGTTGGGAACCTCTTCCCATTTGCTTCAGTGGCCTTGTCAGTTCCTACTCGGAGCATTATTTAATCTTCTGAACATAAACTCTAAGTGTGAGTTCCTCTCCCTGCAGCCCGCTCAAGACTGAGGTCAAGACTAGAAATTATGATGACATCGTCTCTAAGTGAGTCTGATCAAAGACTAATTAACGAACCAAATGAAGAGCCAATTCTTTATCAAGCCTGCCATGAGCTTGGTGTGATGTTTTATTGGCAATACAAAGGAGAGTCAGACTTGATCTTCAGCTCCAAGGAATATGCAGGCTAACTGGAAAACCATACCCACAAAGGATGCTTGCCAAGGATGATCAGAAATCGCTAGCATTTTGTAGAAATGCTTTAAAGGCCATGCCCGCTTCAGCCCAGGCTCTTCCACTTAGAGATGAGGAAGATTGATGTGAGCCAGTGTCGAGTTGTTTGGGGCTGTGTGATGTCTGTTTTGACGGCTGTGCTTTGGCCTCCCTGGATGCTGGCTGCCTCTCACTCGTTGCTGGCTGGAGTCGGTCATCCCTGACTGCGGTTGTGGACTCTGGGGGAATCTGGCACGGCTCGAACATGGCCAGTCTAGTGGGGAGGCAGACCAGGGATACAATTCGCAGTGACAAGTGTGAGCACGAGGCAAGCAAAGCAGAGAGTGGCACGTCACACCTAAGAGGGCTGACTAGCCCGAAGGGGGCCCCTCGGAGGAGAGACCACTGAGTCGAGTGGAGCGGGAGGGACAGGTAGAGGTGGAGGGGGAAGGCCTTCCTGGCAGAGGGGGTGAGAGTGTTCACAGGCCTGGAGGTGAGAAAGAGGGGCTTGCTCCAGGGACTGCAAAGACACACTTGAGTCAGCTGCAGGGTGAAGGGCCAGGGAGTTGTGGGGAGAGACCATACTAAAGTGGTGGCCAAGCCAGATGAGAAGGGACTTATACATGAACTAGGGAGTCTGGGCTTTATCCTGAGAATAGCAGAAGAACTTTCTCCTGTTCTTGTCCAAAATAGCCCTTCTGTGGACAGTCCCCTTTCCTGCCCTCCTTTTAGGGATCTCTGCTAACTAGGATAAATTTCCTTCTGCTTGACCTTGTCAAATCCTGCCTCAGCCTCTCTGGGCCCTGTTTAGATTCCCTTTCCTCCAGGAAGCCCTTCTGGACCACCTCATTCCACTCATTTATTCAACAAATGTGTACAAAGCTCTCCCAGTGGGCCAAGCCCTGTGTTAGGCAGTGGTGGTAAACAAGCAGACGTGGTCCCCAGCCTCAGGCCGCCTCCAGGGTACAGTGGTGCGAGCCTTCAGTGACATTGCCTCCTCTGATGTCCTCAATGTACGCAGTCAATGAGGCTCCAAGGCCAGAACCACAAGTACAGTCTCCTCTCTCCTAGATAGACTGCTCTTTTTATCTCTACAATCTACAGGGAGCTGGCACAGTGCTGGGCACTTGGGGGTCTTCAGCCCATGTTTCAGAGATGCCTGGCCTTCTAGCGACATTATACTAAGCAGAAAGTGCTCCTGACTGACACCCACCCCTTTTCCTATTCTCCCCAGTTCCAGCACAATCTCCTTGCAGAGAGGACAGACAGAAACTCCAGCAGAACCCTGGGCCCCAGGACGCAGAAAGGGAACCAAGAAGAAGGGATTGGGAGGGGAGGGAATGTCTGGGCTGCGTGCCAGCTGTGCATGCCTTGGCCAGGCTGGGAGTTCTGGTCCTCTGTGTTGCGGAACGCGACAGGGCCCTGCCAGCACAGCAAGGAGCTGCTCCTCCCCAGACCACTCACTCCTCACCCTGGACAGAGCTACGCTGGCGGCTCCTCCTGGGCTTTCCTTGCAGTGCACGGGTGCCCCGTGGTGGACAGAAAGCAGGCCCTGATCTTACTCCTCCTGAGGGCTTGTGTGTTATCATTGGAGAGGGCCCACAAGCCTTTGTCGCCATGGGGTGTTTTTCCCTCCCTTGCATAGGAGTGAGTCTTGGGATCCTGTGCTAGAGTCTTTACTCCAACATGCGACCTCAGGCCCCTGGGCTTTCTGGGTTTTTGCCTGACAGTGCCACATATTCATGGTCAGGGTAGACTGACCCGCTGTCAGGTCAGCCTCGGATCCGTGTGTCATCCAAATCCTCCAAATCGGGCATAGACCCACCCGTTTCTGGTGGGCATATCTCAGTGTAATCTTAAGGACAGAAATCGGCTCTTCTGAGATGGGGGCTGCTGTACTCTGTTTAGTACTTCCACCCTCGGGACCAGCTCACCATCTCCAGACAGTCCCCTGAGAAAGTCCAGGGAAGGTCATGAAGGGTGAGAAGCCATGGAGGCTGGGGCACAGGGATGAGATGGAAGGCTAGAAGTGAGGGGGTTCTCCTTGACTGAGGCAGAGTCCTGGAATGTAGGAGCATCCATTTTTAATTTTACTCCCCCCCCCCCCCCGAATAGCAGGCTGTGTACTGCTGCTGGAAAGAGACGAGTATTCACCCTCCCGAAGCCCCTGGGTGCACATTCCTGCCCCTACTGGCTCATCTCTGGGTTCTTCGCTCGCCCCTCACCTCCTAGGACATGAGCTTCCTGGAGGGATACTGCCAAGGTCCTACCAAAAAGGCTAAGCTTGAGCAAGAGAGAGAAATGCTGCCGGGAAAACAGACAGCTCCAGGGAGCAGGAACCAAGCCTGGAAAAAGTCAGGAGCAAAGAGGGTGAGAGATAAGGAGGGAGGAGTAGAGAGGCAGCCTAGAAGGGGAAGGAGAGTCAGAGGGCAGGGAAGTGCAGACTGCCATTATCCGCCAGAGAAAAGGGAGCAGGTGGGCCCACCCTGAGATCCACGTGCAAGGGGCTGGCTTCGGGGCTTTTCATTTCACTTACTCTCATTGCAGCAGGGATCCTTACTGCTCTAGTGGGAGACTGAGCCTACTAAAGGAGTTTAAGTAACTGATGGAGCAGGGATTTGAATCCAGGACAATCCCATTCCAAATGGTTCCCCAGCCCTCCATCAGCAGCTCACCTGAGAGAGAGGCGGCTGAATCAGGGGAGACAAGAGAGCTTGAGCTCCAGAAGTCTAGAACCTGAGGACTGAAACTTGAGTCCCCCAGACCAGCTCTGCCTCTAGGAGAAATTAGATTTCAGCCAGAATAATGTCATGTTTTAACTGGGAATCCAATTAATTTTGAGGAGAAGTTAGAGAATCAACCAACCCCTCTCTCCTTGCCTCCCTCCCTGCCTCTCGCCTCCTCCCTCCCTTCCTGCCTCCCTTTTTTCCTCCCTCTAACATTATTTATAGAGCAATTACCACATGTCAGACTTGATGTTAAGTCTGAAGAACAAACATGCATAAGAGCCAGCCCCTTCCCTTGGGAAACTCTCTATCCTTTGTAACATTTTAGGAAACTGAGGCAGCTCTTTACACACCCCTCCCTCTCAGTACAGTTTTTTTTTCTTTCTGTCTTAACTGCTCTACTTCTGAGTTCATCGTCAGACCCAGCAAAGCTTCTGCTTTCTCCCTCCTGCCCCAGCTTCCTCTGTATTGAGAGGTAGAAGGTTGGTTGAGCACCTGCCAGGCCCCTCCTCTCCAGGGGCAATACCAGAGTGGACAGTGACACCACAAACAAGCAAGGTATCTAAAAGCCCCGAGCCTTGGGCTCCTCTTATGCATCTGGACACAGCTGGGCCGGGGGCAGCCCAAATTCTCCAGGTCATAAGTCACGCTGACTTCCAGTCCTGGAACAAATGAACAGTTCCTTGGCTTCTAGCCCCTTCCCTCACAGCCGCTGACCCGACTGTCTCATATGCCCAGAGTCACTCACCACACCCCATTCCTCTCTGCTATGTACTCATCACAGAGCAACACTTAGGGCACCACCACCCACATGGTCCAGTCTCAAAGTGGTTGCCACCAAAGAAACCCAATCAAGCAACCAAAAAATATTTCAGAACAACTCAAGTTGTCTGTACATATTCTCCAAAGAGGATGGGACAGACTAGAAAAAGACTTGAAATCCTATTATTCCTCTACCATTTATTTCTGAATGTATCAAATCTGATGCACCTCTTCACCTCTCCCAAACTCCTACCTCCCTAATTCCTCTTCTAGCTCTAACCACACACCCCTCCTTCTTCTTTTCTCCTGATTTTGCAACACAAAAACCATCAACACACTGTCTGGCATGGCAAGACCCTCCATGGAGAGAGGGGAGGAAAACAGGATGACTGGGCAAAGCCAGCAGCCTCTTTCCTAGGCAGCGGAGAGGGAAAAGGCCAGAGACACTCATATAGTAATAATATTCTTCCATCACAACAGCTGTCACCCCAGGGAACCCTTCCAGATTACTCCAAGCCCCAGCTGGGGAGAACAATATCTGTACAGAGGGACCATATCTTGTAGACCAGCGGTCCCCAACCTTTTTGGCATCAGGGACCAGTTCCATAGAAGACATTTTTTTCCATGGACGGAGATGCTGGGGGAGCATCAGGCCTTAGATTCTCATAAGGCATGTGCAACCTAGACCCCTTGCATGCACAATTCACAATAGGGTTCCTGCTCATATGAGTGAGAACCTAATCCCACCGCTGATCTGACAGAAGGCGGAGCTCTGCTCACCTGCTGCTTACCTCTTACTGTGTGACCAAGTTCCTTCTAACAGGCTATGGACAGGTACTGGTCCTCGGCCTGGGGGTTGGGAAACCCTGACGTAGACTATTGTGGTCAACACTGATTCTAAATATTTTGTTACAACTTCAAGTGCTAATGGGCTACTATTAGCCAATTGTCCCAATTTTGAGTTGGGAAGATATAGTCACCATATCTCTGCCCCCTCCACCAGCAACCCTAGTATATTCTGACTGTATTAAATACTTACTATGTGTTGTCAATCTCATTAGTTATGTAGAGATGAGAGGTTCCTTAAGGTCCCAAAGTGTCTGTTCTCATGTTGTCCTAAGCCTCACGAATAAGTCTGTATTAGTTGGCTAACACCGCATAACAAATCACCTCAAATATTAATGACTTGTTAACAACCATTTATTGTCTCTCATTGTTTCGGTGGCTCAGGAATCAGAGAGTGGCTTAGTTGGGTAGTTCTAGCTTAGGCACTCTCTTGGGGTTGTAGTCAAAATATCAGCCAGGACCACAGTGTCTGAAGGCTTGACTGGGGCTGGTGAATCCACTTCCAAGGTAGCTTACTCACGTGGCTGGCAAGTTGGCACTCGCGGTGAGGACAAGGTCTGGTTTCCTCTTCAAGTGGACCTCTCCATGTGGCACAGGCCTACTCAAATCATGGTGGCCGGGTTCCGAAAGTGAACATCTTGAGACAGAAGGGAACAGGGAGAAGCTGAACCCTTTTTTTATGACCTAAACTTTAGAAGTCACATGGTAACACTTCTGCTGTGATGGCCAGAAACCTTTGTTATTCCTTCTTTTGAAATCTGGGTTGGCCTTAGTGGCTTGCTTGACCAATGGAATGTGGCAGCTGTGATGCTCTGGAACTTTTTTCAAGGCTTGTAATAAAGTTTGCAGTTTCTTCCCAGGTCTCTCTACACACTCTCTGAGAGCCCTGGGCCACCATGTAAGAAATCTGACCATCCTGAGGTTGCCATGCTGGAGTGAGCACACTGGTCAACAGTCTCTGCTGAGCCTATCCTTCCCACCATCCCTGCCATCCCTAGAGGTGCTAGACATGTGGGTGCATCTGTCTTGTAGCCTCCAATCAGACATCGCTAACTGAATATTGAAGCAACCTCAAACAAAAACACTTGGAACAGAAGAACCATCCAGTCAAGCCCTGCCCCAATTTCTGAGCCACAAAACTCCAAGCTATAATAAAATGGTTGTTGTTTTTAGCTACTAAGTTTTGAGGTAGTTTATTGTACAGCAATACTTAGCTGGCACAGTATATTAATAGTTTCCTTGCTTCCCATTTAGGGTAGTCAGGAGTCTTTAGTGAAATGACTTGAAAAGAACTCCAAAAGTGAGAAGTTAAATTATTATCACAGGGGCACAGAGCAACTGGGATGAAAGAGGACAGGTAAAGCCCGCTAACTAGGTGGCACTGAAGACAAGGCACTGTAAAAAGTGAGAAAGCTGAGGCACATAAAGTGTATTCTATGGATTAAATAGTGTCCTCCCACCCCCAATTTTTTATGTTAAATCTCTAACTCCCAATGTGACTGTATTGGTAGATAGGGCTTTTATGAGGTTATTAAGGTTACATGGGGTCATATGGGTAGGGTCCTAGTCCAATGGGATTGGTGGCATTATAAGAAGAGGAAGATAGAGAAATCTCCCCCTGTTCACATACCAAAGAAAGACCAAGTGAGCATACGGTGAGAAGGTGGCTGTCTGCAAGCCAGGAAGGGAGCCCTCACCAGAATTTAACATTGCTGGCATCCTGATCTTGGATTTCCAGTCTCTAGAATTGTGAGAATATAAATGTCTGTTGTCTAAGCCATGCAGTATTTTTTCTTTCTTTCTTTCTTTCTTTCTTTCTTTCTTTCTTTCTTTCTTTCTTTCTTTCTTTCTTTCCTTCTTTCTTTCTTTCCTTCCTTCCTTCCTCTCTCCATCCCTCCCTCCTTCCTTCCTTCCTTCCTTCCTTCCTTTTTTCTTTCTTTTGTAGAGACAGGGTCTTGCTCTGTTGCCCAGGCTGGTATCCAACTTCTGGGTTCAAGTGATCCTCCTGCCTTAGCCTCCCAAAGTTCTGGGATTACAGGCGTAAGCCACCATACTTGGCCCTAAGACATCCAGTCTATGGTATTTTGTTATGGAAGCCCTGCTTGACTAAGATAGAATGATTACTTAAGATTCCACAGACAGCAAACAGGCCTAGGGACTGGCAATTTGCTTTCTTGATTCCAGGTCCAGTGCTTTTTCTGCCATCCCCACTGCCTCTGAGAGGATGCAATTCCTCTCTACCTTCTGCCTGGGCATCTTGTGGGCAGGTTTCTTTGACTAAACTGGTAAGTGCTACATGTTGGAAGGGACAATTATATGTTAGCCCTGTTTTAAGCCAGGCTTGTCTCCCAAGCAACTGGTTACCTTTGCTCAATTTTACCAAATTTGTACCCCTTGAAGAGTCACTGGACCTCTTTCAGTCCCTTCAGACCCCTCAGGGAGATCCCAAAAGCAAAACTTTGGACAAGGGCCCACAGATGGACTAGACAGAGAGCCAAGCTATTACCCAAGTTTCTTCCCCAGTAATAGGTTGGCTCTCTTCCTTTTTGTATCATCCTCTCCACTGGTTTCTGAAAACAGGGCAGCCTTGTCATCTTCTCTTGAAGCTGTCACCCAGCCTCTGTCCCACCCTGCCATTTTCCTGGAAGCTGGTAGGTTTGGTCTGAAGTTTTGTGGAGTCAGACAAGGTAAGAATGGTTCAGCAGAAGGTCTGGGAATTAGAGAGTCTAGAATTGGAATGGGGATGGAACAAGGAGAAGGGAGCGAGCTCCTCCTTTATTTAGAGGAAGTTGTTGGTGCAGTCCCAACCTTCCAACTCAGTTCCTCCAACTTCCTTTTTCCACCAGTTTTTTGCAGCCATGACTTCCATATGTGTATTGGCCAAGCATAGAAACAGCTTCACCATTTTCTTTTTTTTTTTTTGAGTTGGAGTCTCACTCTGTCGCCCAGACTGGAGTGTGGTGGCTGCTCCCGGCCACTGCAGCCTCGACCTGCTGGGCTCCAGTGATCCTTCCACCTCAGCCTTTCAAGTAGCTGGAATTACAGGCACACGCTACCATGCCTGGCTGATTTTTTAATTTATTGTAGAGATACAGTCTCACCAAGTTGCCCAGGTGGGTCTTGAACTCACAGGCTCAGGCAATCCACTCACCTCAGCCTCCCAAAGCGCGGGATTACAGGCTGAGCCACAGAGCCCGGCTACCATTTTCAACAATGGAATTTTCTATCTTTTCCCAAAGATTCCCCTCCACAATTTCAAAATAGATTTTCTACCTCCTCTCCTTTCACGTACTGCTTGAGTTATCTCCCCCAGCTTTCTACATGTTGTGCCTCTTTCTGTATTCTCTCTGGGAAATGATAGCATGTGGGAATCCACACGTGAGTTCTGGAGTCAGATGGGCCTAGGTTTAAATCTCAGCCTGCTTTTTAAGAGCTATACAGTCTTAGGTGAGTTACTTAGCCTCTGTGAACCTTGGCCTTCTTTTCTGAAAAATTGGTGCTAATAATTGCCCCTGCCTCACAGTGCTGAAGACAGACCACACCAAGAGCATGGTATATAGTAAGGGCTAGAAAATGTTAGACATTGTTATTTAGACACTTATTGCTTGGTTAGGTCTGGTTATTATACAATTGACTCCTCCTCTGTTCCTTTATTTAGAAGTCAAGGGCCAAGCACAGTGGTCACACCTATAATCCAGCACTTTGGGAGGCCGAGGTAGGAGGATTACTTAAGGTTAGGATTTCAAGACCAGTTTAGGCAACATAGTGAGATCTTGTCTCTACAAAAAAATTAAAAATTAAAAAAACTATCAGGGCATGGCGGCATGTGCTTGTAGTCCCAGTTACTTGGGATGCTGAGGTGGGAGGATCACCTAAGCCCAGAGTGAGACCCCTACACAAAAGGAATAATAATAAGAAGAAGACAAAAATGAATAAAATAGCTGCTTTCCATTAAAAAAAAGAATAAGGAGAAGAAGAAGAAGAGGAAGAGGAGGAAGAGGAGGAAGGGGGAGGGGGAAGGAAGGAGGAAAAGAAGGAGAAGAAGAGGAGGAGGAGAAAGAGGAGGAAGAAGGAGAAGAGGAGGAGAAGGAAGAAGTCAACAACTAGAACCTGGAGAGAAAGGGAGACAGAAATAAGCAGCCTGGACCCAAAGTGTTTCTATTGTCCATTGCCCCTAGGTCAGAGGGGGTGGGCTAATGAGTTCAGAAACATTCCTGAATTTGACAAGACTCCCTGAGATTGGGGATAAGTAGCCATCCTCACTGTTTCGTGCATTCTTCTGCTCTAGCAGGAGAACTTCCAGCCTCAATCTCCTTCCTTACAAGGTTAGAGAAAATTTGTCAAGGCAAGTTGGCTTTGGAGGTACTGAAGCAGGGAGAATAAGAATCCATGCCTATGTGTGTCTGTGGCTGTATTTGACAGTGGAAAGCACCTGAAAAAGGGTAGAGCTGAGTGATGGTTTACTGAGCAAGTCATCCCTGCTTCCAGGAAGTCTGACCTGACTCCTCCTACCCGAGGGTTAGGGAAGTCTTCAATTTCCCTTGGGTATATGAGCCAGTGTTTTATGGTCCAGATGATCTGGAAATACTCCCTCCTTCTGAAGCCAAAGCCCCTTTCTCCCTTCTGAGGTGTCGAGACAGTGAGCAGACAACTGTCTTCCTCAGCAAGCATATTTTCCAAGTCCGTGTGCAGCCCGTCCCAGTGGGAGGCCCCTAATGACAGAAGATTTCATGGCCCCACCTCACAAATTAGGGAGGGTACGGGAGTAGGGGGACAGGACTCACTGGGACGCCCGCCCTCAGAGGAGTCGGGGTGAGGTGGCTGTTGCAGACATCAAGGCGGCCGGCACTAAATACACAAAGGTCAATGGAGTCTGTGTCTAGAGCCTCCACTGGGTCCCCTTAACAGCAGGCACCAAACACACCGCATTCATGTCCCATTACACAGACAGCTATGCAATTGCAAAACATTTTCCATCCCCAGCCCCTGTTCTGGTAACGTCTGTCTTCATTGCTCATTCTGCCAATTTTTCCATATTTGTCTGAGATGAATGAATGACTAGATTCAAGGAGTTTTTTTTTAATTCAGCTAAATGTTTAGAAAATGACTGCTAGCTAACACTACAATGACCTTCTTTTTCCTGGTTTGTTTATTTGTTTGTTTTTAAGGGAGTGGGATTGGAATAATTTTTTTTCTTCTTTTTAAAGACACCTAAAGACTCAGGTTTGTAGAACAGTTACCACCATGTATATATATTTTAAAGTTCTAGTTTTTTTTAAGGTAAATTTGTTATATCTACACATATATATAATTCTAAATGTATGGCTATCCTGGTTCACAAACACATTATGTGCAAGGAATATGACTTTATTTTATTTAATTTAAGAGATTAAATTTTGATTTTGATCTTTCAGTCATTTGGGTTGGCAAAATCTATGTCTTGGTCAATTTAGGACTCAAGTCCCCTTTCCCCAGGGTTGTGTCTAATTTACGGTGTAGGAGGGACCCAGGATCCGACACTCAGTATCACCTGCTTACAGAAGCATCCTCTGAGATCTCCATCTCTCCACTGTCCTGGGCTTCTCAGATGGGGAGAGGTACCCCTTGTTCACTTCCTATGGTCCCTTCAGGCTGGTGGCTCTCTGTGTTACTTCTCTGCTACTCAGTAATGACTCCAGAGTCCCACCCCATGCTGGAACAAATAGGTTCCATACCAGGAAGTCCTGTCTCTCCTGCTGCTAGTATAGGATCTGCCTGGATGCTTCAGTAGCACTTCTTCTCTGAGAACTTATTGCCTACTGGAGCTGTCTGGTAGAGAAGGCACAGAACTGCCTGTTCTAGGGTCCCTCTTATCTCCCAGCATTTTGTCTCTCTCTGGGGCTCAGTCTGTTCAGTGAGCAAAGAAACAGATGAGGAACGCATTTCTCCAAAACTTGTTCATGTCTGTGTTCTCTTGTTCTCCCCTGCCCTGCCCATACATCTGAGTTTTAGGAGATGTCAGGCAGGCAGAGGGAGAGGAGCCTACGATATTCCCCTCCCAAATCTTTGATCTGATCGATATTATCTAATCAAGGGGATGGAAGCTGGGCAGAAGGATTTTTCTGTGGATATAACCCTGCCCTAAGGTTTTAGGGAACACGCGGAAAAAGAAGAGAAGGAAATAGAGGCGCGGGGCGGGGGGTGGGGGGAAGTTCAAATTTCAGAAAAATTTCCTACCCCGCCTAAAGACTCTTAATCTTTTAATATGGTGCCCATATGCCCAGTATTTTCTATGACAGTCCCTAAAGGGAGTAATTTTATTCTTTAAAAGGAGGCCCTCTATTAAACCTCTAGCTACAGATGTTTTAAATTGTGTCCTCTGACAAAACTTTTCATATAAAAAGAGTAAAAAGTACAAGTGTGGAAAGGGTGGAAAGACCATGTGGGGGGTGTGCATCACATCGCAGAAAAGCAGGTGTGTCCCCGAGTCCCACTGAGCTGACTGGAACAAGGCATTTCTCAGAAATCCCTTCCAGAGGAAGAGGAAGTGTCCCTGAATACTTCCAGCTCACAAGGGACAGTAGACATGTTCCCAGCCCCCCAGCCAGAGAGCTGTGGAATCCTATCTGCTTCAAGGACTCTCCAAAGTGATTGCACAAGTCGGTTAGGTCTGAACTCAGAGTAGTGACAAACGCATCCTTCATTCCTCCCTCATTTTGTCTTTGGTCTTGTCCCTTACCCCCAAGGGCAGCATCCCTGACTTTCCTAGTATGCAAATAGTGTATAATCTGGGTTTTCTTTACCTACTGAAGAGTTCTTAAAGCAGCTGTGGTAAGTCCTGTGTGTTTGAGTCCCTCTCAAGCCTGACCCTCCTCTGCCCCTCTCACCCCACACGCTACCATGAGGTCATGCCATGGTACAACTCCCATGACCTCAGCTACCCCCAGCTTGCAGATGACCCAAATCTCTGTCTCCAGCCTACACTTCTTACTCAAACTCCATACCTGTACACCCATCTGCCTGTCGGATATTTCCACCTGGATGTCAAATTTGAAATGCTTCAAATTCAACTGTCCAAAAGTGAGCTCATTAATTTCCCCATAAGCCCAATCCTCTCTTGTATTCCATACCTTGGTGCATCACAGTTGACAGTGGTTTCCAGTCTACGCATGTCAGTGGATGGGCTTGGGGTAAGGAGCAATGTCTATGACCCTCCTGAAGTTGTATGCAAGATTTTGTGTGCATATGCCTGTTAATCTGAAGAAAGGGGTGGTACCTTTTTCAAATCCTGTCTGAGAAACAAAATGATCACTGGGCTACTGTGTGTTTCTCTGACTGCATCTTCTGGCAGTCTTTTCTCTGTCCCCCCACCCATACCCTCATGAACCTCTACTCCATGGACACTGACTGCCTTTTGAGTTGTTGGAAAATGATACTGATTTCATGTACACTAGTTCTTTTACCTGAGGGGTGTTGCCCAACCTTTATGCCTGCAACCTTCCCGTGGTACCTCCTCTGAAAAACCTCCCTTGCTGACTCAGGCAGAGTAGATCAACCCCTCCCTAGGGCTCCCATATTATAACCACCATTCTGTAGGGCAGCTTCTTGCACTGTGGGTTTGCCTCGGAACCCCCTGTGCACCTTTTAATAAAATGCAGATGTCCCAACCCTGCCTCCACCCTAGTGAATCAAAATTGGGAGGGAGGGAGGCCCCAGGGGATACTAAAGCATATGTTCCTTGGAGCACCAATCGTAGGGGCTTTCTTTGTGTTCATATTTCTTTGCCGCACTAGAATGTGAAGTACTTGAGAGTGAGGATCTTGTCTCAGTCAGCTCACTAATCCCTATAGCACTTAGGGCAGTGCCAAAGTATAATAGCATGTGTGAACCCTGACACAATGTTTACTATGTGGCAGACATTGTTCTAAGGGATGTACAAGTATTAGCTCATTCAGTATCCTCACAGTTTCCCCATAAGGTACACTATTCATTCTGTTTATAAATGAAGAAATGTTTGAGAATGAATGAATGAGTGAACCATACTTATTAGAGAACTGATTGTTTTAGGGAACTTTAAATAGACGTCACTTCATAACATGACTTTATCTTTTAAATAAATTTAGAATCTTCAGCTAGTGAATATAATATAGGTTACTACTTTTTCCTAAAATATGCCTTCCCCTCCCTTCTCAGAATGAAACCACATTTCCCAGCCTCCCTTGCAGCTAAGACATTGAAGTAAGCATCCACTGAGATTTAAGCAGTAGTGGTATTTACTACTACTGTCTAACAGGCCCTTCTCTTCCTAACTGCTGGAAGGTTAGCTTGAGGGTGTACCCTCTTGGACCATGCAGACAAGCTAGGGAGTGGGAACGACAGAATAGGAAGAGCCTGGGCAGCTGATGACTGTAAGGAGCAGGCCATCATGCTTTTTATATGAGAAAGAAATACACTATGGCTTTGCTGAAAGCATTTTCTATCCTAAAATTGTGAGCGTGAACTTATATCCTAACTAAAACAGTAGGTTTGAGTAAAAGTGTATCATATGCCCAGGACGTTACGGGCTCCTTGGGACATAAGAGGGAAACATACATAGGACATGATCCCTGCCCTTAGGACGTTGAGGTGAGTGTGAAGACAAATAGCTGGAGGTCATACCAAGACGGCGTGAGGTGGGTATAACAGCATTCAGCTCCCAGAGTACAGGGGCAGGGAATGTCTCATTCTTCCGGGACATGTCCAGGGAGACCAACTTGAGTAGTGGCAGAACCTGACAGAGGGGCCAGAAAGCCCACCCAGGAAGCCCCAGGACCATCCAGCTTCAGCAGACTCATCCCCCAGAATGGAGGCGAAGATGGCAGGAGACAGAAGCAGAGAGTGCTACCAGGGAGGGAGAATGGCGTTCATGTTTCCCACCTCCTTCTCCTGGCTACCAGCCCCAGGATCCAGTTTCCAGCTACCATCTGATCTGTTGGGAGGAAAGTGAGCAGGAGAATATTTTATTTTCTTCTGTTTTGGAGTTGGAGTCTTACTCTGTCGCCCGGGCTGGAGTGCAGCGGCATGCTCACAGCCATTCCATCATCAACTTGCTGGGCTCATGCGATCCTTCCACCTCAGCCTTCAAAGTAGCCAGAACTATAGGCACACGCTACCATGCCCAGCTAATTTCTTTATTTATTTTAGAGATGAGGTCTCACCAAGTTGCCCAGGCCGTTCTCGAACCCATGGGCTTAGGCAATCCCCTCACTTCGGCCTCCCAAAGTTCTGGGATTATAGGCTTGATCCACTGTGCCCGGCCAAGTATTTTATTTTTTATTTTATTTTATTTTTGTGGTGGGGTCTCACTGTGTTGCCCAGGCTTCAGTGCAGTGGCATAATCACGGCTCACCACAGCCCCAAATTCCTGGGCTCAAGTGATCCTCTTGCATCAGCCTGCCAAGTAGCTGGGACGACAGGGGATGCACCACAACACCTGGCTAATTTTTTTTTTTTTCTTTTTTTTTTGTAGAAGCGAGGTCTCCCTATGTTGCCTAGGCTGGTCTCAAACTCCTGGGCTCAAGCAGTCCTCCCGCCTCGGCTTCCCAAAGTGCTGGGATGACAGGCATGACTGTAAGGACAGGCATGCCAGGCCCAGGAGAGTATTTTAAGTCATAAAGTTATTATTATGAAGCATAGGAGGCAGGTGGTCATAGTCACCCCTAAGCTGCATGAGATCACAGAATCCTGCCCCTTACCACAGAATTAGCGGTGGGATCACTCCCAGTCAGAGGTTTGTTGGCAGGATGAATGGGGTTCAGAAAATAGGTCAGCAGGAAGGACCCCAAATCACACCATAACCACGGCACATGGGTGACTCCCACCCTTGCCCTCTTTTTCAAGAATCACTCCCTCCAGAAGTTTTCTCAGAAACCGCATACCGTGTCTCCTCTCTGAGCTTCCCGTAACCCTCTGACACCCACACCCAACCTGACAGGAAGCTTTCCTGTATGGTAATCCTTCTTTCTTCCCAGCCTGCTGGTCCAAGCTTCCCCAGGGAGCAGTGAACCTCATGCATCCCAAACTCCCCATAGGAGCAGGCACCCCACCAGATGTCAGAGATTTAGAACAGACTGTTCACTTACTGACAAGTTTTAACAAATCCTTCCATCCCTCGGTGAAATCACCTCCCACCATCTGAATGAATAAGTTACCTTTTTGTGTAGATTTTAGGGCTATCCCAGCAATGTTTTCTAGAGAAGAGACATTGCAAGAACTTAAAAGGGCCTGGAATGCTAGACCCTGACTTCTTGGATCCAAATCCCAGCTCTGCCATTTATACGCTGTAACTTCACAGGCAAGTTGCCCAACCTCTCTGTGCTTCAGTGCCCCCGTTTGTAAAGTGACGTTTATAATAGCTCCTATCTCCTGGGGCCAGTGTGAGGAGTGAATGAGTTCATGTGTGTGTAGTGCTTAGAAGAGTGCTGACCACACGTGAGTCTCACACAATCTCATGGGATTCTCACAGCACTGGAAAGTAGGTAAAAACATGTCTTCACAGAAGAGAAGACCAGGCTCAGAGAAATTAAATGACTTACCTCAGGCAAGACAGCTAGTAAGTGACCGCAAGACTACTCGAAGTTGAGATTCTGAGCCCCACAGACATGGCATAGGGCAGCCCTGACCGCTGGTCTTCCTGCTCTCCCCGCACCTCCCCTCCACTGGAATTCCTGTGGTATGCCCACACATTCTTGAAGCTTCCCAGTAACGGTTGGTGTTCCCACCCCAAACCCATCATGGGCGGGGAAATGGTACCCAACTCGCCACAATTCTGTCTGCCTGGTCTCAGGCAGGGAGCCCGGCGGGAGCCACACTGGACTCCAGTGGCGGTACTGGTGGACCCTGGGCAGCAGGGCCATAGCCCTCAGCTGCCTCTCCCAGGGCCCGCCTGTGCAGGATCCTATAGATTATCTCCTGGCATCAACCTGCAGGGCTTTGCTGGCCCTGTACAACTGAGCCTTGTCAGAAGGGATACCATGGACCCCATGACTCTGTCACTGAGGCAGCCTGGCAGACCACGTGTGCCAGGAAGGGGTCTCTGGACAGGCTGAGGACAGAGGGGAGTTGAGGAGTCCACTATTGGCCTGGGAGCCAGATGTCATCTGAGAGGCAGCATGAGGTTACATAGACTATTTGGGTGGGATCCCAAGACAGGGCCAGCCTGTCAGAGACATATCAGTAGCCCCTGATGTGTTTGTGTGAAAGGGTATGGTGTGAATGCCGATCCCTTCAGGGTGTTCTGGGCTTTGCTGCTCACACAGTCCCTTCACAGATGTGGTCAGATCTGGCCTCATCACCACCCTCTAGAGTAGGTATTGTTAGTCTCTTTATTTACAGATAAGAAACCCAAACTCAGAGGTCCTGACTTCCATTCAGAGGTCTTGCGCTGACCTCACCATTAGGTAGGCACAGACCCAAACCAAGGGAACTAGTCAGGCCCCGACACGTGGACGAGGGGAGCTGGCAGGCGCAGGGTGGGGACCGGAGGGCAGGCGCTGCTTGGTGCCTGCTGATTGTTGCCAGGTGGGAATGCAGCCTCTGGATTGCAAGATCTTTGGATTGTTCCAGAGAATCTGGAAATCTGGATTTTGGAAATGTGAAATCTCTCATTTTTGAATGTTGACAACTAATTTAATTTCTTTAAAAATTTCTAGTAGGCTAAACAAAACACATTCTTGGGCTGAACTCAGCTCCAGGATGCCAGTTTGCAGACTTGGGCCTGCACATTTCTCCAGATGCCAGTAAGACCCGGATAAAAATCTCCCCTTCCTCAACTGAATTAAAAAATTCAAATGTCCCTGGGTGGACCAGACTTGGTTTTAGGGATATGAAATATAATTCGACACAACCATATAAAACCTCATCCTCATGAAACTTATATTCTAATAGGAGAGATATAACATATTTATACCATGGAAATCAGCCACCACCTCCTCTCCCAAGAGCCAGTTGTTAAGATTAGAAGCCACTGGGGTAACAGAATCGTTCTTGCTGCTGTACTGAGAATAGGCTAAAGAGAAGCAAGAGAGATAGCAGGAGACCCTTTAAGAGACTATTGCGGCCGGGTATGGTGGCTCATGCCTATAATCCCAGCACTTTGGGAGACTGAGATGAGAGGATTGCCTGAGCCCACAGGTTTGAGATCAGCCTGGGTAACTTGGCGAGACCTCATCTCTGCAATAAATCAAGAAAAATTGCTGGGCATGATGGCGCACGCCTGTAGTTCCAGCTACTTGGAAGGCAGAGGTGGAAGGATCACCTGAGCCCAGCAGGCCGAGGTTACGGTGGGCGTGAACATGCCACACTGTACTCCAGTTTGGGCAAAACAGTGAGACTCTGACTCAATAATCTGGGTGAGAGAACGATGGTAGCTAGGACTAGGGTATTGGCTATGAAGGTAGTGAGAAGTGATCAGATTCTGGACATATTTTGTAGGTAAGCCCAGTAGTGTGCTGGCAAAGGCTTAACAACTGGTTCTTGGGAAGAGAGATGGTGGCTGATTTCCGTGGTGTAAACACTCCTAACATGGCTGACTTTAGGCTACCAGCTTGCAAGTTTCCTAAAAAGTTAACAATTGGCTCTTATGAGCCAGTACAGGTCAGTGTCAGCACCTCTGACTAGACCTAACAGAACCTGTTAATGTGAAAGGTGAAAGAAAGAGACCAAGAGGACTCCAAGATTTGGGCAGCTGGTAAGATGAAGTTGTCATTTAATTAGGTGAAGAAGAATATGACAGCATTAGGATTGGAGGAAAATATCAAGCTCTCAGTCTGGACATCATGGGTTCGAGAAACCCATCATATTATTTAATTATTTATTTATTTATTTATTTATTTAGAGTTGGAGTCTCACTCTGTCGCCCAGGCTAGAGTGCAGTGGCACGCTCAGGGTCAACCCAGCGTCGACCCTCTGGGCTCAGCCGATCCTTCTGCCTCAGCCTTCCAAGTAGCTGGAATTACAGGTGTGGGCTACCATGCCCGGCTAATTTTTTGATTTATTGTTGAAACAAGGTCTCACCAAGTTGCCCGGGCTGTTCTCGAACCTGTGGGCTCAGACAATCCCCTCACCTCAGCCTCCCAAAGTGCTCGGATTACAGGCTTGAGCCACTACGACCAGCCATATCTTTTGCTTTTAACCGACACAAGACTTTGTTATTATTGCTTTACACAATCAATCATTTAGATGTACCCACATATTTGCCATTTTATTGCTCTTCGTTCTTTCTTGCCTCTCAGACTTTCCATCTGGGATCATTTTCCTTTTGCTTGAAGAATATAATTTCCTATAGTGAGAATCAGCTGGTAGCAAACTCATCTTTTGTTGCTGGTTTTTTAAAAATTTTATTGTTATTATCTGAAAGCATCTGTATTTCACCCTCATTTTTGGAATGAATTTTCACTGAGAGAAGAATTTTAGGTAGGTGGTTATTTTCTTTCAACTTTATTAAAAAGGGGTTTAAGATAATCTGTCTTTAATATTTTTGTATTTTGATTTACTAAAGTTTCACAATAATGTGTGTGGATGAGGATATCTGTTTATCCTGTTTGAGACTGATTTGTCTTAAACTTGTGGTTTGTTGTTTTTCATTAGTTCTGGAACATTATCAGTTGCTATCTGTTTATATATTGCCTCTGACACAATTTATCCCTCCTGTGTTTCTGGAATTCCATTTAAACATATGTTGGTTCTTCTCACTCTGTTCTCAATGGCTCTTAATGTTTCTTTTATAGTTTCCATCTTATTGTTTCTCTATGCTAAGTGTTGAATGATTTCTTCTGTCTTCTAGTTTACTAATTCCCTCCAGCTGTATCTTCTGAGCTTTTATTTTTATTAATTGAATTTGTTATTTCTAGAAGTTTGATTTTCTTTTTTCAAACCCTAAATCATTGATATAGTTTATTATTAACTACAAATATTTTCAAGCATGACTTTTATTTCTCTAAACATAATAATCATAATTATTTTACAGTTTGTCTCCGATAATTACAAAATCTAAAGCTTCGGTAGTTTAGTTTATCTTGTCTGCTGTACCTACAGGCTCTTATGTCCTATATATTTGGTTATTTTTGTTGGTTTGTTTCCTGATCATCAAACTTGAAAATAACTTGGTGGAACAATTTTAAATCCAGGGGATGAGGATGGCTTCCTCTAGAGAAACGTTTTTGTTTATATGTTTTGTTTTGTTTTTGCTTTGCCAAGCACTTGTGGGCAGTACTGACCTGAAACCACCTTAAATCAAGTTAAAAGTTTTGGGCTTCCTCAGACCACACAGGAGAATACTGCCACATTGTTACCAACCTGAATGAATTTTGGTTCATCTTTACTTCAAGGGTATATTCCTTTGTGGTCCGTACTTATGGAGAGGATATCTCCCCTTCTTTCTTAAGTCCTGAGCTTCAATTTCTGTCTCCTTGCCCTTGCAGACATAAAAACAATAGTTCAAATTTACTGGGATCAGCAATTACCCTCAGGACAAACCTTCAGTTTCTGTCTCTGGGTTTTCTCTATTTTCCCTTTAATTTTGCCTAATTGTTTCTTTCTCTCATACTGACTCTTGGTAGCTCTTATTGATTTAGGAAAAAATATTTTAAATACTGTATTTATCAGTTGTATTGGTTTTCAGTGGTAGGTTTGGTCCAGATAACCCAGTCCACCATTACTGAATGATTTTGGATTAGGAGAAGTGACATGACATGAAATTTTTCACAATGATGGAAATACTTTCCATCTGATTGGTATATTTTAAAATGCTCAACATCACTAATCATCGAAGAAATGCAAAGTAAAATCCCAGTGAGACATCACCCCTCATTTGTTAGAATGCCTATTATCAAAAAGATGAAAGCCAATGAGTGTTAGTGAGGAGGTGGAGAAAGAAAACCCTTGTACACTGTTGGTAGGGATGTAAATTAGCACAGTCATTACAGAAAACAGCATGGTGGTTCTGCAAAAAGCTAAAAATCGAACCACCATATGACCCAGCAATCTACTGTGGTATATCCCCCAAGGAAAGGAAACCAGTACAGTAGTGGCACTTTATCCACTATGTTGAATATGTTCCAAGGCCCCCAGTGGAAGCCTGAAACAGTGGATAGTACCGTACCCAACAGCCATCAAAACATGTCTGTTCTTGACTGCCACCCACAAATGTAATGCTTTCCATCTTAATCATCCACCATGGCTGTAGTACTTCTACAGTTGGAGATGCAACAGCAAAACTAGCTCGAATCTCTTCTTCCTTCACAATTTCACATATGGAAGTTTCCTTCTTATCGTAGATCTTAGCAACCTCAGCTTACAATATCGCTAAAAGATATTTTGGAGATCCAAAAAACTGGAATTTATTTATAAAAAATTATGTATTTATTCTTACCTGTTTAATCTTTAGTCACTTTCAAAGTACTCTCTGTTTGATGCACTACACCCATTGAGATCCTTTTTTCACTGCTCAAATTAGTTTTTAAACTTGTCGATTTCGATGCTTTTTAGTGCTTTGCCGTTTTTTGTTTTACCTCTTCCACATGGGGAAAACATTTCCCTTGGAGGACATTTTTCATCTGGAGAAACAAAAAAAGTCACTCAGGGTGAGACTGGGTGAATAGGAAGGGTGGGGCATAGGTATCATGCCATCAGGAAATGAGCAAACATGTTGAAAGAATGTCCAGAAAACAAATTCACTGTAGCCAAATCCATCCTCTCACAACAATGCTAGCTGGTACACTGATGCCGATGGGTTCCTAGAACACTTGCCCAGTAGGAGAAGCCTGAGCTACAAGGGGCCCACCTTTCCAAAAGATCATTCTGTGTTTTGGTGGGGGCCCCCCCTTGTATTTTTCTTTTAAGTCACGAACTTTCACCTTTACACTTAAAAGAGACATTTTTTGGCTAGGCTCAGTGGTTCAGCCTGTAATCTCAGCACTTTGGGAGGCCATGGCAAGTGGATTGCCTGAGGCTGTGGTTCGAGAACAGCCTGGGCAACTTGGCGAGACCCCGTCTCTAAAATAAATAAATAAATAAATAAGCCGGGCATGGTAGCGCATGCCTGTAGTTCTGGGTCCTTGGAAGACGGAGGTGGAAGGATCAGGCGCCTGAGCCCAGGAGTTCAACACTGGGGTGGCCGTGAGTGTGCCACTGTACTCTAGCCTGGGGGACGGAGTGAAATTTAAACTCAAAAAAACTATTTTCAGCCAGGCTCGGTGGCTCAGCCTGTAATCCCGCGCCTTTGGGAGGCTGAGGTGAGTGGATTGCCTGAGCCCACGGGTTCGAGACCCGCCTGGGCAGCGAGACCTCATCTCTGCAATAAATCAAAAAATCAGCCGGGTGTGGTAGCGCATGCCTGTAATTCCGGCTACTTGGAAGGCTGAGGCAGAAGGATCGCCGGAGCCCAGCAGTCGAGGCTGCGGTGGCTGGGAAGCGGCCACTGCACTCCAGTCTGAGCGACAGAGTGAGACTCCAACTCAAAAAAAAAAAAAAGAAAACTATTTTCGGCTTCTCTTTGCCAACATCACTACTCTCCTTGCTCTGAGGCCATTATTAAGTAAAACAAAGCTTACTTGAACACAAGCACTACCATACCATGACAGTCGATCTGATACCTGGGATGGTTACTAAGTGACTAATGGATGGGTGATGTCTACTGTGTGTGGATACACTCAATAAAGAAAGCATTCATGTTTCCAGCAGGATGGAGCCAGAGGGTGCAAGATTTCATCACATTGCTCAGAGTGGCACACAATTTAAAACCTATAAATTGTATATTTCTGGAATTTTCCATTGACTACGGTATTTTCAGACTAGGGTTGACTATGAGTAACACAAACCGTAGAAAGCAAAGCCACAGATAAGGAGGGACTAATGCATGTTGAAGGGCTACCTGCACTCCTGTGTTCACAGCAGCAGTATTCACAACAGCTGAGATACGGAGGTAAACCAAGTGTCTGCCCACAGGTGAATGGTTTTTAAAAAGTACTCTATAGACACAGTGGAATACTACTCATTTGCATGAACATGAATGAACCCAAAGGACATTATGTTAAATGAAATAAGACAGGTGCAGAAGAACGAATACCATATGATCTCACTTACATTTGGTATCTAAAAAAGTTGAAATCAGAGGCGGAGAATAGAACAGCGGTTACTAGTGGCTGGGGCTGGGGATGGTTTCGGAGATGTTGGTCAAAGGATACACAATTTCAGTTTAACAGGAAGCACAGGCTCAAGACATCTATTGCACATCATGATGACTGTAGTTACTAACAATATATTGTATACTTGGAAATTGCTAAGAGAGTAGATTTTAAGTGTTCTCACCATAAAAAATCATAAGTATGTGAGATCATTTTATATGGTGAATTAGCTCAATTTAGCCATTCTACAATGTGCATGTGTGTATATCTCAAAACATTATATTATATACCATAAATAAATATAATTTTCATTTGCCCATTAAAAATTTTTTCAACACATCCGATTGTGGTGGTGATTACATGGGTACATACATTTGCCAAAGTTCATCAAATACTGTATACTTAAAATGGATACTTGTTACTCTGTGCAAATTGTAACTCAAAAATAGTTGACTTTAAAAAAGTAAGAAAAAGAGATCCTTTTCGGGTGAAGAATGGATTATAGAGAGGCAAGAGGCCTTGCACTGAACCCTTGATGGCTGGGCATCATTGACTGTCCCAGCCATCTGTGGAGCCCACAGTCTGAATGTAGGTCGGGGGAGGAAGCCCCCATGTACACATGCAGTGTGAATACACATGTGCAACTATTGAGATGGGTTAGGAGGTAGCACACGGGGTCGAGTTGTTCATCAGAATAAATCCAGGCCTAAGTGGAAATGGGTCTGGAGGGACTGAGGAGCTAACAATGGATGGGATAAACCCAAGGATGCCACTAGAAAAGGAGCCTTGTCTTACAAGAAGGGAAGAAACCGGAATGGCTTCTGTGGGCAGACCTCAACAGAAGGGAGGTAGGTAAGGAGACACAGAAGTGAAGGTGATGGGAGTTCTGAGGGGTGGGGTATAGCCCAGAGATGAGTACAGAGAAACATACCGCTCCCACCTTGACTCTGCCCTGACCCCTGCCACCTAGAGCTGGGTCCCTTTCCTCATGCTGAGTCCTGGTGGGTGGGCTCAGGTTCCCCATTCCCACCGGCTTGGTTCTCCTGTTTCCTTGTGGGATCTTGTGGGCCCTGGCCCCATGGGGTGATGACAAAGCTTAAGACACAGATCTACTGGTGCTGGCTTGTGTGGCTTTTGACAGGTTATTTCATCTGAGTCTCAGTTTCCTTATATTTGAAGCAGGAATAAAAATTAAAATGAGGCAATGCATTAAGGTTCTTAACATATTGCCTGGCACATAATAGCCATTTAATGCATAGAAATTTATTTTTATTATTATTAGTAGTAATAAGACAAGATCAATACCAGGGGGGAAAAGGAGAGAATAAGTTAGGACAGGATATAATTCGGGATATTTTTAGGTGGCACCGACAAGACTGGCCTTCAGGCTTGGAAGCAGAGTAGGAGAGGAAATAGGAAATAAAGTGGAGTCAATTCATCATCCGTACATTCCATGAATATGTATTAGGGATCTCCTGCAGATTCTTTCCCCTCCACAGCTCTACCGCCATTTGTGATATCCTTGGATGTAGTGATGTGTCTATTTCTGTGTCTTCCACTAGACTGAACACTCCAAGAATCATGACGGTTTTGTCTCCAGCTCTATGCTCAGAGCCTACCATAGTGCCACACACATAGTAGGTGCTCAAGAGATATTTGCCAAATAAATGCCAGACCTGTACAGGGCACTGGAATACGCTGCAAGTAAGCCCTCAGAGAACTTTCAGTCTAAAGATGGGAGCCAGAAGTTGAGATTGGTCCTCTGAGGGCAGCTTGGAGATCTACGTGAGAGTCTCAGAAACTGTCAGGCAAGGGGCCTGAGTGACCAGGGAGGAAAGAGAGACGGGCCAAGGAGGGTGCTGCCACAGGAGCCCCAGCACGGGAAGATGGGCTCAGGGGTTAGGGGAGAAAGAAAGAGAAAGGGACATTTTCCCTTAGCTGAGGAGTCAGGGTCTTCAGAGGCTGGGAGAGAGACTCCCAAGGGGGTAGCTCAAGAGGGAGCAGGCTTTGAGCCACCTCCATGCCCACCCACCAGGGCTCAGGGTGAGGGGTGGGACCCAGCTCTGGGTGGCAGGGGCCGGGGTGGAGTCAAGGCAGCAGCAGTGTGACAGATTGACTCTGGGAGGCGCCTGTAGCTTGCGAGGGCCCTGATGGAGAGGAGAGTGATGCTGGGAGAAGAGGCCAGAATGATTTAATCTCACTGCAATGTGGCCGTTAACAAATCTCATATCTCCTCCCCGGATCAGCCACTAGAGTAGCCCAAAGACTGGAGGAGAGAGGAAGAAGCGGAGGGCAAGGAAGGGAGCAGGGGAGGCGGGGAAAGGACAGAGGAGAAAGAAAGGACTGAATAAGGAGGAAGGGTGGGAGGAATAGGAGGCAGGGAAAGGATCTCCCGTCCCCAGCACTCAGAGTATGACAGCCTCATGGACCACATTCCCCTCCACCCAGCCAGCCCCTTGGCAGAGTTGGCAGCAGGACGCCATTGGAGACCGGCTTTGGAGACAGCCGCCCCCGTCTGTCCTGGGTGCTTGCCTTCCTCCTTCGGCCCGCTCCCCCCTTGCCTCCTCACACCTCCTTAGTGCCCCTTTTCCCTCTCTCCAGAACAAACAGGAGGGCGGCGGGTGGCTGTCTGCCCAGAGAGCTACTGCATTCACAGGGAGCCCGACAGATGAGTAATGCTAATGGTATAATAGTGCTAATGACAACACCCCACGTTCCCCAGCACCTGTCTCCAAGGAGCCCAGAGCTCGCCTCAAAGCCAAGTTCCATTCAAGACGGAAGAGGGCTTCTCTTCCTCCAATGAGGATCTGAATATAGGAAAAAAGCCTGAATTCTACCATGAGAGAGGCAGGACAAACAGCAGAAAGAACTTTCCTTTGTAGCTTGAGATGCTAGGCTGACTGTGACTGGGGGAACGAAGACATGGTAGGGTGGGGAATCTTCATTTCTGGGGGTCTCTATGAATGCAGAGCCCCCGCTGTGCTGGGCTGCCCTTCTCTGTGCTGCATACCACTTCCCTAACTCCACAGCTTTCCACAGAGCCCTGGCCTGAGGAGCAGACAGTCGGGGCTGCCAGCCACCTTCCAAAACATGTTTTGCCTTTCTGCTTCATTCTGTGGCTTGGCTCAGTGGGTCTGAAAATTCCCCACACCTGGGGTGGGCCAAGATAGGCCGCCCCATTGCTCGCATGACTGTTTCTAGCCCCAAAGCCCTGCTCTGTCCTCATGGGAGAGGACAGCCAGCCCTGAGGCCCTGAGGTCAGCAAGGGACAGCTCCAGGGACCCCATGAGGAGAAGGGCTGCCGTGGCAGGAGGGTCCGGACTTGCTGCATAGTCCCTAGCCCATTCCCAGAGTGCCCCCCAAGAAAGGGCACCAGGATGGCCTCCGAAGGCCTGGCTGGGGGTGGCCACATGAGCTCACTGCAGAGAGGTGACTGGATAGAAGGGGCAGTTTGTACCCAATAAATTACTTCCCTTGCTCACAGCCCTCGGGCTGGACTCCCTTGGCTACATACACTGTCAGTGACGCCAACGCCAGTATAAACACTGGAAAGAAGCACAGTGTCTCCTGGTGAGGATACCTCACAACAATGTTCTAGACCCCTCCACCAAGCTATTTCATGAGCCACAGCCATAAAAAGATTCTATCCTTTACTGTGCACATTTGGGGTCAGACAGTGGTCTTGGGTCCTGGTGCCCCCAAATCATCCTGATGCATCTGTATTGCCTGTCTTATCTTTTAATTTTTTTGAGTTAGGGTCTCATTCTATCATCTAGGCTGGAGTGCATTGGCACCATCATGGCTTGTTACGGCCTCAGCCTCTGGGCTCAGGCAATCCTCCCACCTCAACCTCCAGAGTAGCTGGGACTACAGGTGCATACCACCACATCCGGCTAATTTTTAAATTTTTTTGTAGAGAAGAGGTCTCACTATGTTGCCTAGGCTGGTCTCAAACTCCTGAATTCAAGTAATCCTCCCACCTTGGCCTCCCAAAGTGCTGGAAGTACAGGCATGAGCCACTGCGCCCAGCCTGTATTGCCTGTTTTAGACTGTAGATCAGCTGTTAGAGTAGAAGAAAGCAAGTATCCTTGCCTGCTCCATGGAGCACTTTGAATAGACCCCAAGCTCCTGCCCACCTCCCTGAGCTCTGACCAGAGAGAAAGAGCAAGGACGAGGCCAGGAGTCGTCCTCTTTCCCATACCATCAACTTGGGAAGCTCTTCTCTCATTCCTCTTGGGAAATGCTAGTCTGACAGGGGAGACACATGCCCTCTGCCTGGGGGCACCCTCCCCAGTCTAAAGGCAGGGCCAAGTCATGTGAAGAGCGTACTGGGAATCCAGGGACAGGCCATAGGCAAGTGCATGGGAGTAGAAGGTAGAGTGGGTGTGGGGATGGAGAAGTCTGCTCAGGCAGGCTGCTGGCCCCGAGGAGGGATGCCGTGACAATCCCAGGGTACAGGCTCCATTCTGTACCCAGCCTGGGTACAGAGTAGGCATGATAACACCCAGATGGCCGTGGTCTCTCGCCCTCAGCCTCAGCCTACTGCCTGATGTCGCCAGCCTCAGGAGGTGGCAGGACCCCAAGCAGTGGACAGGAGTTCATGCCTTTTGAGGCAGGGCATCTTGCTGGTGACACCCTGCAGTAGCAGCCCCAAGGCAGGGCAGCAAGGAGAGAGACAACAGACTGAGCACAATTCTTGGTTTTGGTCTTTGCCTCTGGCTGGTCCTTTTCCTTTGGTAGGCCAGGAGAGTCAGAAGGCTCAGACTCAGAAGGGAGCCAGGAGTGGGCAGACACGTGGCTCAGCCTCTGAGCCCTGGGATTTGGCTCTGAATAAGGCCAGGGCTGAGCATGAAGGTTAGAAGGCGGAGCCTGAGGAGGCCAAGAGGGAGACAAGGCACCACTCCCCAAACTGCAGGCCAACCAGTCATTTTTCCAGACTGGGCAAGCAGAGCAAAAAGCCAGAAATAACAAGAGAGGAGGCTGAGACCTGTGTGAGAAATGAGAGGGGTGGGTGAGGGTCGTGACACCTGCTAGAAGAGATGACAGTTCTGTTATTTCCATGAAAGTCACAACCCAGACCTCAGGAGAACAGGTTTTCATCCCGGCTTGACACCAGGGATGCGTGGGCAGGGACCGAGTGATGTCATATTTCATTCACATACACACACACACACACACACACACACACACACCACTAGCTCACAGCTTGTGGATTACCGTTCATTCTGCAAGCATTTATCAGCATATCCTAGCCAGGCCGCCTGGGTTCAAATCCTAGCTTTGACACTTATATAATACCTCAACACTTACTGACTGTATAATACTCTGTGCTTTAGTTTTCTCATCTGTAAAATGTGGGTGATAACAATAGCACCTACTCCTGAGGTTGTTATGAGGATTAAATGAGCTAATGCCCTGCAAAGTACATGCATGGCACCTAGTAAATGCCCGGTAACCATTAGTTATTCTGACCATTATTATTATTTGCACATAGTAAATGCCCAGTAAGCGTTAGCTATTCTGACCATTAGTATTTATTTACCAGGACCTAGATTTCTGCCTTGGAGACCCTCCAATCACTCAGAGGAAGTAGATGTGGAAACAACAGTAACTGCCCTGTGCAGAGTGCACTAACAGAGCTGTGGCCTCAGGGAGCACAGTCCAGAGCAATCTCATTCTGCCTGTGGGAACCAAAGAAAGTTCCATACAGGTGACACAGGTAACATTTGAGTTAAGCTTTGCAGGGTAAATAGGAGTTCCCAAAATGGCGACTACAAGGAAGAAGGACATCTGAACTCAGACTGGGCAAAGGCCTAGAGGCATAAACACCCAGGGCATTGTAACCCCATGAAGCCTGGTTCTCTGATTCCGTAGTAACTGTGGAAGGAAATGAGAATGGTTGGACAGCTGGGTCAGACTGCAGGGACCTCAAATGTCATGCCAAGGCATTCAAATTTCATTCTGCTAACACCTGAGACACATTGCAGAATCTTAAGCAAGGAATTACATGATCAGGTTTATGGTTGGGAAAATAACACACTTGGTGGATCATGGAAAAGAGATTGGAAAGTGAGAAGGTTGCAGGCAAAAATAAATAGAAGAGGAAGGATTTTGCAATCACTCAGGCAAACACACAAGAGAACAAGCTATTCGAGGTTCTTCCAGACTTGCTGCCCGATCACCACTGGGATCGGAGTGTGGGATGCTGAACACCCACCGTGTGTCAGGACCGTGCAGGTCCTTGTGCTCCAAAAAGGAATCAGGTTTGGTACCTGCCTGTGGGAGCTGGTGAGCAAGGCAGATAGGAGAGCAAGGAAGTGGCACAGGTCCTGGAAGGTCATGTGCTAGGGGATGACTGGAGCACACAGAGCCAGGGTTCTAAGAGGAGAGTGATGTCAGGAGAGCATTCTAGGAGATGCAGCACCTCGGGGAGGAGGGCTGTCAGGACAGAAGGGGCAGTGAGCAAAGGTAGGGATAGGTGGACTAGCTTGGAGGCCCCTGGCTGCACCTTGGGAGGCCAAGGCAGGAGGAATTAGAGTCCAGGAATTCGAGACCAGCCCAGGCAACATAGTGAGACCTCTTCTCTACAAAAAATTTTAAAATCAGCTGGGCATGGTGACATGCACCTGTAGACCTAGTTACTCGGGAGGCTGAGGAGGAAGGATCACCTGAGCCCAGGAGGTTGAGGCATAGTGAGCCATGACTGTGCCACTGCATTACAGCCTGGGCAACAGAGTGAGATCCTGACTAAAACAAACAAACAACAACAATAATACATTGGCTGGGTGTGGTGGCTTATACCTATAATCCCAGTGCTTTGGGAAACTGAGGCAGAATAATCACATGAGGTCAGGAGTTCGAGATCAACATGGGAAAAAATATAGCAAGACGCTGTCTCTACAAAAAATAAAAGTGTGAGGCTGCAATGAGCTGTGATTGCACCACAGCTAGCTTGGGTAATAGAGAGAGACTCTGTATATTAAAAAAAATAAATTAATTTTAAAAAACACAGATATATTTGAGCCAGCATTTTTAGAGCTTGGGCCGCAGGCATTTTCAGGAACACTCAGGTAAATCCAACTTGCACTGGGCCAAGAACAGTGATCATGGGACAGATAGCATGGAAAGATGACCTGGTCAGATTCACACCTTGGGCAGAGCCAGGTGAAAGGGGAAGGTCAGGAAGACCTCTCAGGAAACTCCAGCAGTGGGCCGGGGTCTGGAGGAGAGCCGTGCCAGGCCAAGAGAGAGAGGGGCAGTGCTGAAAGCCATTGAGGACAGGATGTGGCGTTCACATGGAGGAAGACAGAGACAGAAACTGAGAGGCACTCCCTCTTCTAAGGATGAAAAACTAAAACCTAAATCATGGTCCTTAGCAGTTCCAAGTATGAAGATTTCTTTTCAACATTAAAAAAATGGTAGCCAGGCTCGGTGGCTCAGCCTGTAATCCCGCGCCTTTGGGAGGCTGAGGTGAGTGGATGATCTGAGCCTGCGGGTTTGAGACCCGCCTGGGCAGGGAGACCTCATCTCTACAATAAATCTAAAAATCAGCCGGGCGTGGTAGCGCATGCCTGTAATTCCGGCTACTTAGAAGGCTGAGGCGGAAGGATCGCTGGAGGCCAGCAGGTGAGGCTGCGGTGGCCGGGAGCGGCCACTGCACTCCAGTCTGGGCGACCGAGTGAGACTTCAACTCAAAAAAAAAAAAAATGGTGATAGACTTGCATAGATACCTAATGGGACAAAGTTACATTAATTTGGAGATTATATTATTATTTTTTTTTTTTGAGTTGGAGTCTCACTCCATTGCCCAGGCTGAAGTGCAGTGGCTCGCTCATGGCCACTCCAGCATCAACCAGCTGGACTCTAGCAATCCTTCCGCCTCAACCTTCCAAGTAGTTGGAACTACCGGCACACACTACCATGCCCGGCTAGTTTTTCTCATTTTATCGTAGAGACAAGTTCTCACCATGTTGCCCAGGCTGGTCTGGAACCTGTGGGCTCAGGCAAACCTCTCGCCTCGGCCTCCCAAATTGGTGGGATTATAGGCTTGAGCCACCGTGCTGGCCTGGAGATGCATTTAAATAAGTTGCATTTTGTCTATCACAACGGCTTAGATATACACAAACAAGAACACTGGAGGAAGACAACCTGGGTTCAAATCTTATCTCTGCCGTTATTAGATGTGTGACCTTGGATACGTGAACGACCTACGCCTCCATCTTTCACCTGTAAAATGGGTATTATAGCAGTCCCTGCCTCATGGAGTTCTGTGAACCAAAGCATTGGTCCATGCAGCGAGTTTGGAAGGGTGCTTGGCATATAGGAATTCTCAACAGGCTTTAGCTGCTGTTACTATTATTCAGTTTAAAGCTTCTGCTGGGTACATGGTGGTCCCTGGCAGGGATGCCTTGCTCCTGCCCTCCTGGACACTGTGACATGGGGCGTAACTAACCGCACAATGTCCACTAACTGGCCCTCATCACAGAGTGGCAGTGTCTGTGCCTGCGTGAGGCAGTGTCATTACCTGATCATCTGTTACATAAAGCAGCATGGCGTTGGACACCCGCTCAGAATGATACTTGGAACTTGAATATTTGATACAGGTGCGTGTGACTTGTGAACTTTATTTATTTATTTATTTATTTATGTATTTTTTTTTTTTTTGAGTTGGAGTCTCACTCTGTCGCCCAGACTGGAGTGCAGTGGCCGCTCCCGGCCACCGCAGCCTCGATCTGCTGGGCTCCGGCGATCCTTCCGCCTCAGCCTTCCGAGTAGCCGGAACTACAGGCATGCGCTACCATGCCCAGCTGATTTTTTGGTTTATTGTAGAGATGAGGTCTCGCTGCCCAGGCGGGTCTCGAACCCGCGGGCTCAGGCAATCCACTCACCTCAGCCTCCCAAAGGCGCGGGATTACAGGCTGAGCCACCGAGCCCGGCTACTTGTGAACTTTATTAAATGAGACTGGAGTTTCAGGATGATGTGACCAGGGCATCTCAGAACCTAGGAGGACCCCTCCTTGGAAGGCAAATACCATCCTGCGCTTGGCTTCTAGGAGACCCAGGAAAGCCTAGAGGTTACTGAGCACCCCCAGGATGGTGCTGCCTGGTTCTACCAGCTGACAATCAGTTGTGTGGGCTCTGCTCTTGTGCCTAAATACCTTGTCTGTAGGATATATGTATCACAGTCATTTTCAACAGGTGTCCAGTCCAGCTCTCTCCGCAGGGGTGCTCAGCTGGTCTGTAAGCTGGCAACTGCTAAAGGGATCACGGACAATTCACAGAAAGGGACTCAGGGGTCCTCCAACCCCAGCTGCGCTCGCAGTGTGGCCAGCGGATATGTTTTATTTCTTCCTTCCCTGTCTCTGCCTCCTCCCTTCCTCTCACTGAAACAAGCAGACAGGATCTGTGGAGAGGCAGGAAATGGAAGCCGCCCACTGGTGCCTTCAGCTTCATTTTCCACCAGCTCAAGTTCTCGGGGGTTTCCAAGCAAAGACACAATGTCTTGACCAGAAGTAAGGGGAGCAAGGAAAATTCCTTCCCCGGAGAAGAAAGGGCTCTGACTGGGCCAGGTTGGGGAAGAACGAGGGGCTAGAGAGAGGGAGTCAGTGACCTTCCCCTGGCAAAGTGCCAGGCAGCCAGCACGTCCCCAGAGGAAATGACAGCCCTGCAGAAAGGGCTACAAGTTTCTACATGCAGCTTACAAAGTGTCAGAGGGCAGCTTGTCCATAGGAGGCCCCACGGCGTAAGAGGGTGTTCAGCAGCATCACTAACCGGGAGCAAATGCACCTCTCCCCACCAGATGCTCTCTACCCAACGGCGCTGGCATCCTGTAAACCTGACTTGAGCCACTGGACAGCCAGGGGGAACCAGATGGAGTTTTCCACCGTTCCAGTGAAATGAGCTCTCAGATCCTAAAATGACAGGAGAAAATTAAATGATAAAATAAAGTTGTATATCTGTCCTTACAGAGTTAACGGACTGCAATTAACACCTGACAGGTACAAATGAGAAAACCAAGACTCAGGGCAGGCACACGCATAGCCAGGATTGGGAACCGCATGTGTGAGACCCCAAGTCCAGCTTGGCCAACCTTAAAAGCGAGGCGCCCCAGTGTCCATCAAGAGGGACTGCTCAAGTAAGTGTGGGGCGTGGGGAAGAAGAGAGAAAGCGCCTCAAATACCAACATGGCGATCTTCAAGATATACCTGTAGTACTAAGTGAAAACAAGTGTTTCATTGCTTATTTCTTGCTTGTGTGCACATTCAGTAAATCTGGTGGGGCACAAGAAACTGGCACACTGATTGTCTTGTGGAGGAAACTGGATGATAGAGAGATGGGCAGGGGAAGAAGCCTCTGCCCTGTGTGACTGTCTATGCCTTTTAGATTTCCAATCAAGTTAATGTACCTATTTTTTAAAAAGTTTAAAAAAAAGAGTGACAGAGACTCTCCTTGTTCAACCCTCTTCAGTGGGATGAAACAGACCCCTCCTGAGCACCCAGGGCATGCCAAGCCCTTGGTGGGTGCTGTGGGTTATACCATGATGAACAGAATGTTGTCTCTGCCCACCAGGAGCCCACTCACCCCAGGCAACCCAGGCCCCCCAGGCTGGACAGTGGAATGAGGAACCACAGGACTCACACAGCTTCTACCCACTTGCTCAGACCCCAGCCACCCTCAACCGGGAGCCTTTGCTGGTGAGGGTCCATCCAGGGCCAGCCCCTGTGGGGCCTGATGACCACTGGTAGTTTGAGGCAAACTCCTGAGGCGTACACTGCTCCTTCCTGGCAGAGTCTGGGGACAGACCAGCGGGAAGGTGGAAAGCCTGAGCCACCTCCCTTCCGCATTTCCTTGGAAAGGGGATAACACAATCGTGTCCTTTCTTTTCCCTCTCTGAGCAGTCACAGCCTGAAACCAAGGCAGCAGTCACTGTGAGGGTCAAAGAAACAGTGAGCCCCCCAGATGAATTTCAGTCTGGGTGGGAAGTGTGCGCAGGTCCAGACTGCAAATGCAGCTGGAACCTGCCACACTGAACAGCAGCCTCCCTTTTGCACCTGGGCCTCCCTGCATTCTGCCCTAGTTACCCTGCCCTAGCCATCTCCTCTGAGCAGGCGGCTGCAGCAGCAGCTATCTGGGCATCTGGACTTCCCACCACTGGCCCCAGCATTCAGATCATGCATCTGTGGGTGTCCCTGGCCACACCAAGAAGAGATAAATATCTCCCTGGGGTAAGCCTCAACCTGGCATCCTGAGACTCTAGGAGAGAAGAGGAGGCTCTTCCTGGAAGAGCCCATAGACTCAGGGTCTAGCTGCATGAAGCCAGTGAATTGCAAAATGCTCTCCTCAGCCATGGCTTCCTTCCAGGAATCCTCATGTCATCTTGGGTGGACCCTGGGAGGGAGACGGGGCAGGGTTATCACCTTCCAAGGACAGATGAGGAAACCGTGGCTCGGACAGGTCATGAGTCCTGCTCTCCAGGGAGCTAGACAGAAGCAGAACTGAATCCAGGCATCCTGACTCCAAACTCCATACGATCTTTATAGTATTGTTGGAAGAGCACTGAGGTCATTTAGTACAACTTTGTGTTTTACAAATGATGAACTGAGGTCAGAGGAGAGGGACATCTCCAAGGTCACATAGCATGCAAGAGGCAAAGCCAGGCTCCAAGAACCCAGCCCGCTGTCTCCCAGTCTGGAGGCTGTTGTATTCTCTGTCAAGGGGATGAGAAAGGCAGGCCGGCTGAGATGACCTGACACTCTCTCTCCTGGGTTTGTCCCAACTCACTTCTGTTTCTCAGCAGCTGCCTCTAAGCCAGTGTGAGTGAGTGGGTAGTCTTCGCCTGGACTCTAGAATAAGATCACACTGAGAGATGGACTGTGTACAACCGGGAAGTACTTGTCCTGCCTAAAGACACTCAAATCCAATTTTTTTTTTTTTTTTTTTGAGCTGGAGTCTCACTCTGTCACCCAGACGGGAGTGCAGTGGCCGCTCCTGGCCACCGCAGCCTCAACCTGCTGGGCTCCAGTGATCCTTCCACCTCAGCCTTCCAAGTAGCTGGAATTACAGGCATACACTACCACGCCCGGCTGATTTTTTTTTTTTTTTTATTGTAGAGATGAGGTCTCGCCGCCCAGGTGGGTCTCGAACCCATCAAATCCAATTTTTAAGAAAACAATCAGTGCTTCAAAATATACCAATATGCTTTCCATAATAAAAACTTTTAAAGTTAATGTATAGTCAAAACAAACCAAACCAAAACAGATTAGGCACCGAAGCCATACTAGATCCGCAGGTCACCAGTGAGTCAACTCTACTCTGGACATTCTGAATATCCTGCTGGCCACTTGTAGCCTCCCTTCCAATCCTCCTGCACAGCCTGGGACCAGGGCAAGTAAGAGAGGGGGGACTCACACCAGCTTGGAGGGGTTTGGAAGTGGGTCATCCAGGCCCAAGAGCATAAACTCTGGGGTCTGAATGGATCACATATCAATGGATGCATCCCTACCCCTGCCCACACTCCCTGCAGCCCGTCCATCCCCACAGCACCCCCGTCTCAGCACCATGCTTATCCCTCAGTACCCTACCCATCTCTCCAGCACCTTGCCCATCCTTCTAGTACTTTGCCCATCCCCCAGCACCCTGCCCATCCCCCCAGCACCCAGCCCATCTCCCAGCATCCTGCCCACCCCCAGCACCCTGCCCTACTTTCCCCTCAGAACCCTGCCCATCCCCCAGCACCCTACTTACCCCCAGCACCCTGCCCACCCCCAAAACCATAACCAGCCTTCTAGCATCCTGCCCCTCTCCCCAGCAACCTGTCCATCCCCAGCACTTCCTTGTACTTTGCTCATCTTTCCTGTGCTCTATCTACCACCCACCATATCAAGGGAAGCAAGCAAATCTAGGGTCTGCCGTTGTCAGCCTGCAGAGCAGGCTGTATCCCACCTAGATGAAAGACATGTGTAAGTAACCTGGCACACCCACAGATAGTGATAACGTGGAGAAGAGGTGGCCAACTGCCTGCAAGGCCTCACCAGCAGGGTGTGAAGACACATGATGTGGGGAAAGGGGGTTGGGGGAAAAAGTGTGGGTTTCTTTCTCCTTCTTTTCTTAGGCTGATTACTGTTCACCATAATCCCTTTCCTAATCCCTAACAGCTTCCCAGTTTATAAAGTGCTCTGAGGCTAGGTGTGGTAGCTCACACCTGTAATCCCAACATCTGGGGAGGCTGAGGCAGGAAGATTGCTTGAGGACAGAAGTTCAAGATCAACCTGAACAACAAGACCCTGTCTCAATTTAAAGAAAAATAATTAATAGAAAAAAAAAATTAAAATAAAGTGCTTTCACATTTACGACATCATTGAAGCTTCCCAGCCCTGTGAGGTAGTTATTATCCACCTTTTGTAAATGAGGCAACTGAGGTTGACCCAAGATGATATAGCTAGTAAGCCCAGGGCATCAGAAGCAAGGCAATTGTTCAGAAGAATTAACAGGGCTGCTGACATGAGTTGAATGTCCTTTTTTCTACCCCACATTGGAGAGGGTGGGGACAGTCTTCTGTCACTGGACTCTGCAGCTCTCCATGGACTGGATGATAGAGAAGCAAATGAGGAGGACTAAGTCCAGAAGTAAATATTATTGTGTCTTCTAAGTAGTCAGCTGGGGTGACAGGATGTCTTGACGGACAGCTACTTAACTGCAAGGACATTGTAGTTCCTTAATGGAGGAACACTGTTAGAGACAATGATGTTACATGAGTGGGTCTTCTGGAATATTCACAGGCACAGGGGAAACTAGGATTTTCCATCACTTTGTGTGATACCATACAGCCCCAATTCTCACCTGAATGTGATACAGAGAAGCTGAACACACTACCATGTTCCCATGAACTAGGGACAGTGACTTTAGATCTTTTTTATTTTTATTTTTTGAGTTGGAGTCTCAGTCTGTCACCCAGACAGGAGTGCAGTGGCCGCTCCCGGCCACCGCAGCCTTGACCTGCTGGGCTCCAGCAATCCTTCCGCCTCAGCCTTCCAAGTAGCTGGAACTACAGGTGCGCGCTACCACGCCCGGCTAATTTTTGATTTATTGTAGAGGTCCCGCCAAGTTGCCCAGGCGGGTCTTGAACCCATGAACTCAGGCAATCCACTCAACCTTGGCCTCCCAAAGCGCAGGATTATAGGCTGAGCCACCGAGCCCGGCCAATTTGTCCTTTAATCTTAAAAAAAAAAAAAAAAAAAAAAAGATAACAGCAGTGTAGTGGAAGAGAACAAGACTGGTTGTCAGAGATTGGAGTTTTAGTCCCAACAGCAGCTGTGTCATCCTGGCTGGAGCACACTGGCTGTCTTGGTCTTTGCAGATGGAGGTGGATCTAGGTGATTTCTATCAGCTTGATTTCTTTGCTTCTGAGTCCTTGCCTAATTGTTTCCTTCAGGTTTTGAGTTCCAATAGGTTTTCTTCATTTTCAGTTTTTTAAAAGGCAAAATGGCAGGTGGTAGTAGAAGTACAATTTGCTCTCTATATCTTTGGGTCCCACATCCCTGGATTTAATCAATGATGGATTGAAAGTGTGTGTGTGTGTGTGTGTGTGTGTGTGTGTGTGTGTGTGTGTGTGTTGGAGTCTCACTCTGTCATCCAGGCTGGAGGGCAGTGTCACGCTCCTGACCATGGCAGCCTCGACATGCTGGGCTCCTGCAATCCTTCCGCCTCAACCTTCCAAGTAGCCGGCTACAGGTGCACGCTACCACGGCCAGCTAATTTTTTATTTATTGTAGAGATGAGATCTTGCCAAGTTGCCCGGATGGGTCTTGAACCCACGGGCTCAGGCAATCCTCTCGCTTCAGCCTCCCAAAGTGCTGGGATTACAGGCTGAGCCACCGAGCCCGGCCGAAAATGTATATGTTTTTAAAGATGGATGGTTGCGTCTTAACTGAACACGCACAGACTTTTTTTCCTTGTCATTCTCTAAACAATATAGTATAGCAACTATTTACATATCATTTACATTATATTAAATGTTATATGCAGTCTAGAGATGATTTAAATTATACGGGAGGAGTTGGGCGCAGTGGCACATGCATATAGTCCCAGGTCCTTGGGAGGCTGAGGTGGGAGCCTAGGAGTTCGAGTCAAGTCCAGCCTGGGCTACATTTCAAGGCCCCATCTTTAACAAAAAAATTAAAAAACAACAACAAAGTTATATGGTAGGATGTACATAAGGTTATGTGCAAATACCGTATCATGTTATATCAGGAACTTGAGCATCCATGGATTTTGATATCTAATTGGGGTTCTAGAACTCACCCCCCTCAAATACTGAGGGATTAACTGTATTTTGACTTTGATAGCAGCTGGCCATCCACTGCCCATTATTTTTATAAAAGAAACTGGGTTTTTCATCACAAAGGTAGATGGAATTTCTATAACTTGCTAATAGATTTTTTTTCTTAATTATTCCTTTTTCTCCTCTGCTACTGTTTCTTTTGAATTTTGTATTAAAAAAATCAAAACTCAGGGTTTCTTAAGAAACATTCATTGAGTCTGGAGTAAAGCCTTTGAACCAGATACATTAAAATGTGTAAAATAAGTCGATATGCTAATTACACATTTTAAAATACAAAGTTTTACGCTTGCAAGACAAATGTACATATACTGTGCTCTCAATTTTGTTTGCCGAGTTCTAATGGAAAGTTGCTATTATGTAAGAGACAGCAAGTTTTCTTCCCTGTTGTGTGTTTTTGTTTTTATTAATAGGCTATGGTTTTTTAGAGCAGTTTTAGGTTTACAGAAAAATTGAGCAGAAATGTACATTGTTCCCATATCTCCCCTCCCCCCATCTCCCCATTAACATCCTGCATTAGGGTGATACATTTGTTGCAACTGATGTACCAATATTAATACATTATTATTATTAATATTGTACATTATTATTATTAAAGTCCATAGTTTCACTCTTTGTGTTGCATATTCTGCAGGTTTTGACAAATGCACAATGTCCTATATCTGCCATTACGATATTATACAGAGTTGTCTCCCTATCTTAAGTGTCTTCTGTGCTTCACACATTCATCCCCCACTCCTCAGGCAACCACTGATCTTTTTACCATCTCCATGGTTTTGCCTTCTCCACAGTGTTACATAGTGGAAATCATACAGTATGTATAGTCTTTTCAGATTGACTTTTTTTGCTTAGCAATATGCACTTATGGTTCTTCGTTGTCCATGACTTGATAGCTCATTTCTTGTTATCACTTAATAACATCCCATTGTCTAGATACACTGTAGTTTATCCATTAACCTGTTGAAGGACATCTTGGTTGCTTCCAATTTTTAGCAGTTATGAATAAAGCTGTTATAAATATTTGTATGCAGGTTTTTTGTGAACATACATTTTCAACTTACTTGGGTAAATACCTAATAGCTTCTCTACTGCTATAAATATCAGAAAAAATACATATATATTTGAAGACTCCTCTACATTTAAGAATCAACTTGTAATAAGTATGTTTTCCATCTATCTTTTAAAAAGAAAAGAGTGGCTGGGTGCAGTGACCTGTAACCTCAGTGGAGGCCGAGGCAGGCGGATCACTTGAGACCAAAAGTCTTGGGCAACATGGCAAGATGCCATCTCTACAAAACAGTTTAAATATTAGTGAGGCATGATGGCACACCCATAGTCCTATCTATTCAGGAGACTGAGATGGGAGGATCACTTGAACCCAGAAGTTTGAGGTTACAGTGAGCTATGATTGCACCACTGCACTCCAGCCTGGGTGACAGAGTGAGATCTTATCTCCAAAAAGAAAGAGAAAAGAAAGCAAAGACAAAATTGATATTCACTCTATATAAAGAACCTTAAAAATCTAGATGATTATAAAAAATATTTCATGTCTGTACTAAGGCCACAGAAATAGGAGCAGAGATAAACCAGACATAGGAAAGAGGATATCATTGGACTCAGAAATGATAGCCATCACAAAATTAAGTGTGACTGCATGTCACATTCTCAGGACTTCACTTACATTATGGGCTTTCAGCGTAGGAGGAAACCTTAGAATGTCAACTAGTCTAAACTTTTCATTTTCAAATGAGGAAACTGAGGTTCAGGGATATGAGCATTACTTGACCAAGATTCTATGTATTATTAGTGACAGCTAGTCTAGAATTCAAGGTTTTAGGTTCCTAGTCTCATTTTTTTTATTACCTCAACCAATTTCTTAGTACTATTTTGCTATTTCTGCAATTTGTTTTAAACTTTAGAATATGCATTTGAGAAAAACAGTTAACTCCTTTAATATTTATTGAGCAGTCACTGTGTCAAGTACTTTGCAGACATAATTCACAGTCTGGAGAGAAGACAGACATTTTAAAAAGCAATTTACACAATTCTGTGCTGTGGTAAATACTACATAGTACTGAGGATGTTCACAGTTAGAAGCATCAAATCTGGCTTAGACAAGTTAGAAGTTTCAGAGAGGAAGTTGCATTTAGTCTGATATTTAAAGAATGACTAGGAATTACCACATTTTATTGCATCTGAGATATTATCAATTGTATTATGCATTGTTTTATGTACCACCAAGAAAAAAAAAGCACTGTCAGTTAAATTGATACATGCATCGTCAGCTGTAAGATGCATCCCAGGCTGGGCTCTGTGGCTCAGCCTATAATTCCAGAGCTTTGGGAGGCCGAGGTGAGTGGATTGCCTGAGCCTGCAGGTTGGAGACCTGCCCAGGCAACTTGGTGAGACCTTGTCTCTACAATAAGTCAAAAATCAACTGGGCGTAGTAGCGTGCGCCTGTAGTTCTGACTACTTGGAAGGCTGAGGTGGAAGGATCGCTGGAGCCTAGGAGGTCGAGGTTGCAGTGGCCGGGAACATGCCACTGCACTCCAGTCAGGGCGTTGGAGTGAGACTCCAACTCAAATAAAAAGATGCATCCCAGTTTCAGAAATGTTAAAATGTTTGGAATGTATCCTAGAATTGATGAAATGTGGTGGTTAGATGAAAGAGTGAGAGCAGTAGCTCAGAGGTGAGATGTTTAGCATAGTGAAACTGGAAGGTATATCTGGGAACTGGGAATTAGGGCCATCTAATTGCTCAGGACCATGCAGAGAGCTTGGATTTTATTCTGAGATCCTTAGGAGGCCACAAAGGGTTTTTTAAACAAGAGAGGAGATTTGGATTTCAGAAGAATCACATTGACTGCAGTATAGGTGCTGGGTTAGAAACAGTCTCTTTTAATACTCCAGACAAGTGGTAATGATATGATTTTGAGGGGGTGTTGCGGGGGGAGGGTGTTAGGAACTAGAAACAACAAGATTCGGTGGTTGGTTGAGGGAAATTAAGGGAGAAATCAAGGATGACGCCCAGGTTTCTAACTTACATCCGTCTGGGAGAGATTGAAAGACTCAAGGGTGGGGCAAGAACGCTGGTGGGTATTTGGAACGTGTTGCTTTTGAGGTGCCTGTAAGATATCCAGATGTAGATAGCCAGTAGCCATCTCAATTAAGATCGTGATCACAGTGTTGGTAAATGAAGCCATAGGGAAATGACCTGGAATGAGCGTAGCAAGTATAAAAGAGTGTGCAACAAAACCTTAAAGGATAGAAGAGGAAACCTGCCAAAGGGCACAGGAATGGGTAGCCTGGAGACCTAGGCAGACAGTGTCTTAAAAAGGCAAGAGTGTCCATCACTAAAGATACAAAGACAGCTCAAGAAGTTTTTAGGTCTCAAGACTGAGGGGGTCGGAAGACAGAGATCAGAGCATGTTATTGGATTTTAGAATCCAGGAAGTAATTATTGCCTAGGATAGTGCAGTTTCCATGAAGAGGAGGGTGAGAGGAGCTGGACAAAGGGCAAAAAGACAAGTGAGAATTCAGGAAAAGGCAGTATAAACAGACTCAGGAAATTTGGCAGAAGAGGAGAGAGTGGGAGGAGCTGGGGTTGGGGATGGAGTGCAGGAGAGTTGTGATTGCGACTGTTTACTATGGAGAGATCAAAACATATTTAAATGCTGATGAGAAGGACCTAATTACAGGTGCCGGACAGTCTCTGGGCCAGTTAGAGGTTGACAATGTGCTTTCGCTCTTGACACAGACACAGTGACCAGATTCTCTTCTCTTATATACTTAATGATATCTATCATATTAAAGCTCTGGCTAGAAAAAACAAGTATAAAGCAAAGAATTAATCTAACACTCAGTCTTATCCTTTGGGACTCTATGTCTACTTTGGTGAGAGTTGTGGGTTGAAGACCCAGGGTGTGCAAAGTTCCTAAGATAGGATCTAGAGACCTGGCACTATTTTTCATTGCCTCTGACATCATTGATTGTGAGATGCGTCAGTATCATATATACCACTAAAAAAGGAAAAAATGCTGCCTATGAACTGACAAGTCATAGATTGTAAGATACTTCTCAGTGTAATGTTTGCATATGAATATGAGTATTAGAATTGAGGGAATGCAGCCGGGTACAGTGGCTCACACCTGTGATCTCAGCACTTTGAGAAGCCAAGGTGAGAGGATTGCTGGAGTCCAGGAGTTCGAGATCAGTTTAGGTAACACAGTGAGACTTTGTCTCTGCAAAAGTCAAAAAATTAGCTGGGCATGGTAACACATACCTGTAGTCCCAGCTACTCTGGAGGCTGAGGTGGCAGGATCGTGTGAACCCAGAAGGTCGAGGCTGCATCAAACTGTGATCATTCAATTGCCCTCTAGCCTGGACAACAGTGAGACCCCAACTGAGGAAAAAAAAAAAAGAATTGAGGGAATACAGTGTTGGCCTTAGATAGAGGTAATAGACATGTGAGTCAAACAACAGTGTGATACTCATGTATTTGTAGTGGCAGAAACTTGAAGCTTTTGTCTGGTGGCTTTTATTTTTTCTGAAGTGGAAAGTCAAGTTGTCTGGGGACAGGGAGGTGAAGGCTCAAGAGTGGAAGATCTTTGGATGTATCATTGACAGCACTGGAGCAAGGCAGACCCAGGAAAGTGTGGGATTAGCAGGAAGCATGGAGGGTGTACTGACGTTAGGGACCGTGCATTGATAGTGGAACCAAACTGCATGATTGTACGATTTTCTTGAGAGATACTTAACAATCTGAGTCAGAGAGTAGAAAGAGTAGACAGTTGCTTCATCCAGCATTAAGAATTTACCAAACAAGGGTAACAGAAAGACAGGGAGACAAAGGCCTTGAGAATAATGACAGTGTAGAAAATGTCATGGTCACACGGTAGATGGTCAAGTCTATACTGAGAAACAAGAGCTGCAGACAGACTGGACCTGATAACATAAAGGAAAGCAATAACATCTCATGGACACCCTCCCCATGTTGACTGAAATATTTGTGCAATATTTCTTATACATAAAAGATACGCATAGAACTAGGTGTAAACTCATTTTGTACATAACTTTTACTCAGAAAACTATCAAACGGATGACATTTACAAAATAAGTAGAACAAAAATTCAAATAACAGGGTAAATGTCATGTCCTAGATAATGATATTTCCCATTCAAGTTGAAGGTGGGATTGACTGTTGAGGTTCAAATTCTTTTGCACTTGACTTGTCAGCATGCAGGACTACAACTCATCACCTTTTGTGTTTGGCTTACTTGTTAGTATAACTCTATCAGTGGATCACCCAACTTTCCTGCTCCTTTGTTACATTTCGATTACTGTGAAACCTTTGTTTATGCAACTTACTCTAATACCATTTGGGGCCTTCACTTAATGCTAATTCATTATTTGCAAAGTAGGCCCAACTGCATTATTTTCAGTAAATCTGTGGCAGAGTGCAGCAGTGCTACAGATGCCATACCATAAGTGCTGATGCTAAATTTCAGTAGTACAGCCATGCATCGTTTAACAATGGGTTCACGTGAGAAATGCTTCATTAGGTGATTTCATGTCTTGTAAACATCTCAGGGTGTACCTACCACAAACCTCGAAGGTGCAGCCTGTTGATCCTATGCTACAAACTGTTACCGTTCTGAGCACAGTAGGCAGTTGGAACACAATGGTTAAGTATTTGTGTATCTAAACATATCTAAACATAGAAAAGGGACAGTAAAAAGGAACCTGTATAGGACACTTACCATGAATGGAGCTTGCAAGACTGAAAGTCGCTCTGGGTAAGTCAGTGAATGTTGAGTGAATATGAAGGCCTAGGATATTACTGTCCACTGTTGTAGACTTTATAAGCATTGTATGCTTAGCTACACTAAATGTACTTTAAAATATTTTTCTTTCTTCAATAATAAGCGTAGCTTACTATAACTTTTTTTTCTTGAGTTGGGGTCTCACTCTGCTGCCCAGACTGGAGTGCAGTGGCACGATCACAGTTAAGGATACCCTTGACCTCCTGGACTCAGGTGATCCTTCTGCCTCAACTTCCTGAGTAGCTGGGACTGTAGGCACACACCATCACACTTGGCTAATTTTTTATTTTATTTTATTTTATTTATTTTTAAGAGATGATTGTCTTTCTATGTTGCCTGGGCTAGTCTCAAACTACTGGGCTCAAGCAATCTTCCTGTCTTGACCTTACAAAGTTCTGGGCTTATCGGCATGAGCCACCACTCCCAGCCATTAACTTTTTTTACTTCATAAAGTTTTTAAGAGTTTTTTTTTTAACTTTTTGATGCTATTGTAATAACCCTTAGCTTCAAAAATAAACACATTGTACAGCTATACAAAAGTAATCTCTTTATATTCTTATTCTGTAAACTTTTTTCTGTATTTATTTATTGATTGATTTTTACTTTTTAAACTTTTTTTGTTAAAAACTAAGGCATAAGCACATACATTAGCCTAGGCCCTCACAGAGTCAGGATCATCAGTATCACGTCTTGTTCCTCTAGAAAGTCTTCAGGGTAACACACATGGGGCTGTCATTCCCTACCACAACAATGCGTTCTGGAATACTTCCTGAAGGACCTGCCTGAGGCTCTTTTACAGTTAACTTTTTTTATAAGTAGAAGCAGTATACTCTAAAATAATGATAAGAAGTTATAATATAGTAAATACATAAACCGGTAACATAGTTGTTTATTAAAATTATCAACTATTATCAAGCATACATATTATTAGACATGATTGTATTGCTCTACTTTTATACACCTGTCAGCACAGTAGGTTTGTTTACACCAGCATCCCCACAAAACACACGAGTAATGCTTTGTATTACCGTATTAGAATGACTGTGTCACCAGGAGAGAGGAATTTTCTAGCTCCATTATAATCTTATGGGACCACTGCCGAATATGCAGTCAGTTCTTGACCAAAACATCATTATGTGGCACTTGACTGTATTCAGCTTTAATTATTCAGATAACTCAAAATATACCAAAATAGATATCTTATACATTATCATCAGAATTAAAACAAATATATATAAACTCATGGACACCTGAAAATTCATCAGTTTTTATGAGCAGTGGTTCTCACAGGGTGGTCCAGGAACCAGCAGCATCAACATAACCTCAGAAATCATAAGAAATGCAAATTCCCAGTTTCTTTCCCCCCTTCAACTACTGAATCAAAAAGTCTGGAGGTGGGACCCAGAATTCTGAGTTTTAATAAGCCCTCTAGGTGATTGTAATGCCAGCCAAGTGTGAGAGATGCTGCTCTAATCTAACTTTCACCTTTATCTTACAGATGAGGAAACTGAGGACTAAGAGTAACTGGCTCAAATCTCAAGATCACAGTTTATTTGTAGAAAAACTAGAGCTCCATAGACTTTAATCCAGTTTTGTTTCCAAAGCACTACATTACCTTTTTTGTTTGTTTGTTTTGGTTTCCTTGGTTTGGGCTGGGTTTTAAGGAGGTTTTACTAAAGCTTTGGGTTCTTTTTCTTTTATTTTAGTGCCAGAACCTACTAAGACCTGTTCAAGCCAGCCCCAACCTGCCGGTACCAGTACCAGTACTTCCACCAGCACTATCTCCAACAGCAGCAATGGCAAACGTGCATCTGCCAGTAGCCAGCAGCCAGCTGCATCCCGTTACCTGCCTCGTGAGGTGCCTCCACGCTTCCGCCAGCAAGAACAGAAGCAGCTGTTAAAGAGAGGTCAACCATTGCCTACGGGGACTCTGACAAGTGTGAGCCCAACACAGGGTGCTGGGCCTGTAGGGGTAAGCCCTCCTCCCCTACCTGGAGCTGGAACGCAGCATCATCCCAGTAAGCTCCAACCAGGTAAAAACCACATAGATTGAGTTGTTCTTTTGATTTGAGAACTGACTATTTTTAACTTTGCTGATGAGTAAGAAAAATTGACATATTTTAGTTCATATTCACTGTATATATATAGTACAGATAGATTCATTTCAGTTAAATTTTAAAATTTAATTGTGCATTTCCCCTATTTATTTGCATTGTTTCTCATGTATTCACAGATGGCATGAGCTACTTCAGCTCAATTTGTTTCTCCCTAGAAAATAAAAGTCTGTGCATCAGCCCTTTTGAACCCATCTAGGCTTTAGAACCCTATGGTGAAAACTTTGCAATAAAACTCTTTCCTCTCAATTTCCTAGGCTATCTCATGAGTGCACTCATGCATTCATTTCAGGAAGGTGACAGAGCTTTCCAGTAGGTGTTTCTAACTCTTAGTCACACACTTGGAGCCAAAGCTGTCTGGTATTCTCCTCGTGCTAAGCTCCTGCAAAGTCTGAGGTTTTACTCTACCTGCTGCTTGTTGCTTCCTTGCCTGCGATTGATGTTCACTTTCTCTAGGCTCCCAAGAAAGATTACACTTATTTTTTTTGCTTTCCAGCTGCCAAGATGTAGATGTTACTTATGTCATCTCCTATTTTCCAAACTCCTTGACTTTATGTATTTGTACTTTTGGAAAATTTCCTTACTGTAGTTTTAGAGAATTTTTGGAAGACAGCAAAGTATTTGTGTTCAACTACCATGTTTCTCTGTTGTGTTCTTAAATGTTTCTGTTTCAAGCAATTTAATCAATAATTGGTGCTATTTCTGGAATAGAAACTATATCTGCTGAGACTGTAAAGTTCAGGTCTGTCGTTAAATACGTAAGAAGCCTTCTTAGATTGGAATTTAAAAGAAGCATGTCATGAGTAATGTTAATACTCATTTTCTTTTATGTGCTGCCTGTTAATATGGAGAGTAATTCCAACATGACCTAAAAGTATTTATAGCAATGTTTTTCAAAATGGTGACTTTGTGGTATGTTCTGAACCAATATTTTTAGACAACTTTAGATGTCTCTTCAACTAGTCTTGACTTATCATTTGCTAAACACCTGGTAGAAGGTATGCAGATCAATGATTGTCACCTAAAAGCAAGGCAGAAAAGATAAAATGTATTGACTGATCAAGAGTATACGCTCATCTATTTATTGGCCAGCAGTTTATAATCAAACATATAGTGATTACTTTCCACACTGAGTTATGGTCCTTGGGGAAAATTTTAGCAGAGACAGGGATTCTATAGTCAGACTTAAATAGTATATTAATTTTAGATGGTTATTTTGAAAAACTGAACAAGAAGTGTAATAGCCCTGCCTTTTCTGGATGTATCTCATTGGGATGTTGACAGTATTGCATCAGAGTTTTTATCAAACGCTATTGGTATAGAATGTTACTGTTTTCTTCTTAGATAAGGAGAAAATAATTAAGAAAGTAATTCAGTAAATTTTTGATAGGAAAATAATGTTCTTTAATAAAATATTTGTCTTCATAAATATAATAACCTTCTCCAAGAAAATACTTCTAGTTCATAATACTTTTAAAAAGTGTATAGTATATATAGAAGAACATAAATCATAATTTTATTGGAAAAAATCTTTAAAAATTGTATCAATCTATATAATAAGCATAATAGAAATTGATTCTTGGACTTCTGAAGCAGAAGTTTTCATTTTACACCAATTTCATCTCCTCCCAAATAGTCTCTGGTATCATAGCTAGATGCATCTTCTAACTCATCATCTTTCACTGATTAAAGGCAGGTCTCCTCACAAACCTGCAAAACTGGTCACCCAGTTCCTAATGCATAAACTCCCCATTTTTCTGCCTGACAGTCAGGACCCATTACTGCCATGTCTAGCCAATATTTTTCCTTCTATTCTCCATGGTTTACTTTCTGTTATAATTGGGACTATTTCCTTAATGCCTCACAAATATGTCATGCTCAGTGTCAAGTCTTTCTCATACATGTACACACTTGATTGCCCTTCCTCTTTCTTTCCATTACTTTCATTGTCACCACCCCCATGAAGCTTTTCTTCAAGTGTCTCCTTCTTACTCATCCTCTTTTAGGTGTGATATACCAAGTCTGCCACCTATAACTTTGCACTTACTGTATACTGTATATATTCTGCATTTTTGACTGATTAATTAATAAGTTTGGCCTCTCAACTAAGTTGAAAATATCATACAAATTATCATGAACTTTCTGTTGTATGACTAGTTTTTTCAGAGGAAAAAACTCTGAACTGTTGCTGAAGACTTGGAAGCTAGTACTGGTTATGCCACCAACTAGTACGTCCATTTCTCATCTAAAATGAGAGGCCTGAACCTCTCATGACTTCTAAATGCTAAGATCCTGTCTCTTTAATTTCTGATTCAAACGTTGTTCCAGAGAGCTAGTTTGATTTTGTCAATGGAAGGCATCGTTGGAATGCCATCCCATTGGTGAGCATCAGCACACGTGGAGAAAGTATGGCAGAGTGGGAAGAGACAGGCCTGATCTACTTTCCTCCTGTGTGACCTTGACCAAATCACTTTCACTCCCTGTACTTTTGACTCTTCATCTATAAAATGAAGATTCCTACTTGATAGAATCTTGAAGATAAGGTATTTGTTTTATATCAGTACAACGCTTTGCATATAGTAAGTGTTTGGTAAATGCAGATAGTCGTTGTTAATATGGGACTTGCGAGACTTTGAAATACGCAACAAATAAGTACCCATCTTTGAAACAGGGTTAAGAAGCAGATTTTTTTTAAACTCAAAATCGCAAAAAAGCTTTCTCATCACTCCATGACTTGTGTACATTTTGGAATTTCAGTTGTCCTTCTTAGAACTGAAGTATTCTATAAACTTCTCTTTTTCATGGTAGAAGAATGAGTTCATATCCAGGTGAAATTCTATTACTGTATTCCAGAAGAGTAACCAAATTTCTGACTGCAGTGAAACTTTTTTTAGATACTTCTTGAAGTGAAAGGTCTTATAACTTTCCTTTAAGTAATATATAATTTTTTACTGTATTTGTATCTGTGTGAACAGGTTTTCACTCCTAGTTACTTCTACATTAACATGAAGAATATAGTTTCATTTATGATTACTTTCCTCTAACTATATGGTTAAATCAAAAAGGTCAGCAGAACTAAAATGGAATTACCTGAGCAGGGAGCAGGGGAGTAGCTAATCTTTAGAAATGGCTAATCCACATCATTTCTTGTGAAAAGAAAAGTGAAACTGGGAGTTATTTCATCTCAGCACATTAATAATTTCTGTGTTTTTCCTAAGTATATCAGTAACTTTCCCTTGTTCCCCCCAAATTGTAGTGTACTTGGTAAAGATTAAAGAAGGTTAAATATCCCTGGAAGGAATTGTTGGAGATTGTACCACCTTTATCATAGCTTTAAAAGATGCATAGTCTAAGCCTGTAAAGATGACTGGGCATCCTGTAAAGATGACTGGGCATCAGTTGCCTCCCATCTGAGTATTTGACCATCTGCCTGCCTCTTCCATGTATAGATAGATTGTTGCAGTCCTTACCATATTCATGGAAAGCTTATGTGTCTGTTCCAGTAAACAGGAGGATTTGTGGGTACAATTAAACAATATAGGAGTAGAAATGGGAAAGTTTTAAAATTGAAAATTGAACTTGTGAGTGTTTGGCCTTGTAAATACAGGTTAATTTTATGTACAAGGCAACTGGTAGAATTAGGAGAGAGACCTAGCGTTACAGTTATTTAATCATTCCTTTTCTTCACGTACCACATGCTTCCTAACAGGATGTAAGTCAGTTGATTAGTCTGGCTCTTAAAGAGTTTTGTTACAATTCACCTTGTGATTTACTTTAATCTGTCAAGCTTATTCATTTGGAAAACTTATTCCAAAAGTTGACAATCCCAAGTTTTGCTACTTCTGAGACAAACCAGTACACTAACTTAATATCAGATACCCTGCATTGAGGATACGCAGTTCATGAATGAGGTGTTTTGGAATGACCAGTAAGTAAATAAGTAATTGACAGAGGTTGTGACAGAGAATAGCCTAGTGTGCCACATAGTCACCTTGCAGATGGGGGACTGTAAGAAAGGCTTTCTGCTAGAGGTGACATGAGGTGAGTTTTGGGTTAGCCATGCTGGGCAAAGTATATGAAAGGACACTGCAGGCAGAGCAGCCTGCATGTACAAAGGCATAGACCCAAAAGGCCTTGTTGGATAAACTGCAGATGGTTCATCGTGGCTAGGGAGCAGTGGGAGGATACAAGGCTAGAAAAGTTGGCTATTAGTATTACTTCGTAGTTGCTGTAAATTAGCATAACAGCTTATTTTGGTAATGGGGTCTAATTAAATTGGAATTTAAAGCTCTTCCAGTAAGTTGCTTTTGAAATTTGACAGACTAACTCTAAAGTTCATCTAGAACATCAAAAGTGCAAGAATAGGAGAGCCAAGAAAATATTGTAAAAGAATAAGCCATCAAATGGAGCTATAAATCTTGTAGTAATTTTAGCAGTGTGTTGCTGAGGCAGGAGTGAACACATAGGTCAGTGAAATGCAATAAAGAAACCAGATGTACACATGGAGACTTGGGTTATCATTATATGGTAGAATTGACGGTGGCCTCTTTGGAACATTTACAATTGTGGAAAGATGATACAGAAGAATATATTCCAAACCTTGGGATGAAATTTTCCCTTAATCATAAGCCATGAAAAAAAAAGGCTGACAAATTTGAGTGTATAAAAAGTTTTACAATTTTGTACAAGACCATAATCTGAGAGGACATATTGGGAATGTAAATAGCCAAGGGCAAATATCTCAAAAATACCAAACTTTCCTACAAGTCAACAAGAAAAACAGCCTAGTAGAAAAATGGGCAAGGAATGTGAATAGGCAGATTATAGAACTACCACGAATAGGTCCTAAACAAGTTGAAAGTATTTTTTGTGATCAGGGAAAAAATAAATGAAAATGACAGTGATAGACTAGTTTTCACTTACCAGATTGTCAAAAGTTAAAAATTGTGTTAATATCCTTCTATTATCATAACAGTACTGTTGATTACTTACCATTTGCTGGATTCAGGTGCTTTACACATATTAACTTTGAATCTGCTCAAGACCCCAGAAACCACTACAGGCGACCAGTGAGAGTATGGGAAAGGGCAACTGTAATTTGCTGTTGGTTAGAATGAAGGTAGGCGGGCACAACCTCTGTGGAAGACAGTTTGGCAGGATTTATCAAAATGTTGGGTGATCATATCTCGACACAACTGTCCAGGTGTTAAGAATGTGTCCTGCAGACACCTCGAGCATAGCTCTTTGTGCACAGCTGAATGCTAGTAATTGTTCTCTGCCTAATAGCATGAACTAGTGACAGACAGGTTGAGACGTGTCCAGGGGCAGTAGGGACAAAAACAGAATTGACGGTGGCCTCTTTGGAACATTTACAAGTGTAGGTAGCATTAATCTTCCAGCAACCAACATCTTGCTTTATCATGTGATGATAAAAAAACAACCTTTATGAGCCACTTGAACCTTTGCTAGTCTGCAGGTCCCCAGAGAACAGCAGTTTTGACTCTTCCCCCATTTTTTCTACCTAATGTCATGTTCAGCCATTCCCCTCTGCCATTTCAGTGTCTACGTCTTGCTATTATCATGTTAGCCCTGGCTAGCGTTATTAACATCAACATTTATTTATCCCGTTTTCTAAGATAACCAAGACTTCTAATACTTGCGTGCACAAATAGTCCTGGATTCTCTTAATGTTCAATAGTGCTGATGTTAAGGTGAAAATCAAAGTTTAAGGCAAAAATAGACTTTGTAATGGGCTAGCAGTTGAAAACAGTTTTCCGACATCAATAGTTGTTCCCATCAATAGGTGATGTTGTGACTGCTCTTTAGGATGTATCCTGTGGGTGCCATTTCTCATGGAAAAATGTGTTCAGAGCAGGCAGTGTGATAAAGGCCTAGATGTGTCCACTAGGGTTTGGGAAAGCAGGAGACCGGAGCCAACAATGAGCTGTAGAGGAGGAGTGCCTGTGGGCATTTCAGTTACCAAAGGGCAGAGGTAGAATGAGTGTGGCAGAAGTATTGCGTAGTGGTGGGCAGGGAATAAAAGAGAACTTGTATTCCCTCCCCCGTCACTGGTAGTAGCCAAAGAGGCACAGTGAGGTGTCACTAGTGGTGGAAGGGCTTCTGCAAGGCAGGTAGACAAAGGTGCCTCCTCTCCCTAGTTCCAGGTTCTCTCTAGATGGAGGCTGTTGCTGACAAATGAAACACAGGCCTTCTCATAAAACAGCACAGGGGAAAGTGGATTTGTAGATTCATGTATTGATTTGGAGGGGAGCTCATTTAGCCAAGTGGCAATAAATCTTAACCGGGAAGATGAAGTTAGTATGTAAGGAGAGTGATTTGTAGAATGTTCAAAGAATGCCACCGTATCATGTCACTTTCTAATCAGACTATGCTTTTGCAAGTTGCAGGATAACTCCACCTTGAAACACTTGAGAGCTTTTTATCTTTTAAAAAAACTCTTTCCTTGTGCTAAAGGCAGAACAATGTATTGTTTTGGTGGCTGCTTTGTACATTTATAAACAGAGGCTTTGATTAATATGCAGCAGTGTTTGCCACTTAGATCTTTTTTAGATAGAGGCAGGAAAGTAATTAAGAAATTGGACACTTGCCAGTTTACATATGGGGCTCATTTAGAATATTAGAGCTTGTGTTGGCATGCCAAATGTTTAGGGGTTGTTTAGGAAAAGAAAGAAAGAAGGAATGGAAAACAAAGGCAGGATGAAGGAGCAGCAATTTATTTGCCTGCAGCCAATAGGCAATATGCCGTTATTCTTTTGGCTGACTTTCAAAAAAAACAACAGAAGAAAAGTGACTATGGTGCTAATTGTAACTGGGTCCTGAAGTGAAATGTTTGTGACAATTGAAAGAATTTAAAGAGGAAGGAAGATCGGTTTAGTGTCAGCTGCAATTAGATAATCAAAGCTGTAAAATCCCGCCCGTTGATGCCTCCACCCCTAGTTGAAGGGGATGAATCCGATACCTCCTCGAGTGGAAAGGGCACGGCCAGCCCGGCTCACCGCCGCGGGTGCCCGCGGGTGGCCTGGGTGCTGGCTGGCCCCAAGAGCTTCCTGGCAGCTCCCTGGCAGTTCTACAGGAGGCGGCTCTCACTGGACCAGCCGACATGTTGGAGTGAGAGCCCAGGCGAGCCTAGATGTACGCATAGAGGCAGCTGTGCACGCGTGGTGGCGTCTCCTAGGAGGGTTGGGCGGCACCTTCTGCAGGTATTTCCTCACCCATCAGTCCCTTGTAGAGCAGGAGAAACAGAACAAACACAGAGCAAGTAGCGGCTGCTTCTTCTGAGTCAGTTTGTGACATAACATTCCAGCGTGAGTGGTAGCTCTGCGTCCCTAAGCTCTTGGCTGCAGTTCAGATTGGATAAAATGGCGTCTTGGAAAAGAGCTGCTTGCTAAAGATCTGCACCGAGCAGAGACTTGACCATGGCTTTTCCCACTGTCTTCTTTCTGCTTGGTTGGCACCGACGGGCCCTCCCAAATTAGGACACAAGCTTACTTTGCTCCCAGTTTATTTATTTATTTTATAGGTTCTTAACCTTGAGGAAGCAATCTCATTTTACTGCCGTTTTGAAGAAAAACACAAGGCAACAAGCTTATTCTTTTGGATACTTTTCATGTTTCCAGCACACATTTTACTCTGTTCTGCATTTCATAATTCCTTGCATTTATAGTAGTTGACAGATGAAATGGTTGGGATTCTGTCCAGCAATGGAATTTTGAATTAAAAGTACTTTCTCCCAGAAATTTTTACACACAGTAAATGCAGTAGAGGGGGAGGCATCTTTGGTTCTTGAAAACTGAAAACCGTTGTAACATTTATCCTGCCCCTGAAAACCAAGTAGCAAGGAATTTGTGCTATCAGTAAGCATTAGTAAACATATATTGTCAACTGTTGAAAGAATTGAGAATTTTTTTATAATGTATAATTTATTATTTTGCAATTTCAGTTAGAGACTATGACGATAAAGTATTTACTATTTGTCAGTGTTGGTACCAGTTAAGCATTCAGCACACTTCTGAGTAAATCTTGTCCATGCTTTCCTATCTGATTAATCTGATACCTAATTAAAATTTTGCTTACTGTAGCTTTTGGAAGCTCTTTGTGAAATGCTTTTTTGGAAAATGTTATCTTTATATGGTAACATTTTGGAATTTAAAAACAGGGGAAAAAAAGGAAGGTTTTGTCTTTAAATCATGCTATTATGTAATCCTTTTTAATTTAATCACGTAAGACATTTATGTTGCCTAGATTTTTATAGAGACATACCTATTTATAGACTGTGTAAACCATTTAAATAACAGAAGAAAGAAGAATAAAACATTACATGTGAACTTCATTTTTTTTCTTTTTAAGGCTCGTTTTAGGGGGAAAATTGTATGATAATAGAATTGGACAGAGCAGTAAATTTTTATTCTGAAAACATGGATTTCAATTTAGCCTTTACTGTGTAATAGTTAACAAACCCTGACCAAGTCACTGCATATTTCTGAGCCTCTGTTTCCCCTTCTGTAAAATAAATATTAATTTGTTTATAATTAGTCGTGTATGGAAATACTTCAGACTTTAAAGTGCTGTGAAGTATTTGATGTCTTAGGAATATGAAGACTCATTTATAAGCTCTCGTCAGTCTTGCTGCATGTCAGATATATGGATTTTAGCCTTTGAAAGCTCCCATGCTGAACAGGAGAGCCTGAAATACCACAAGAGAATTCGATCTTGGTTCACTTCAGAGTTTTTATGCAACTCACAATGCTTGCTCCTAGAAGTCAATCATTTCACAGATTTTCTTTTCCCACATAGTTCTCTTTTAGACTACTTCAAATTGATACCACAGTTAAGACACTTTGGTTACTGAAAAGCATGTTATTCAAATGTTCTTGAAGCCATAAAATTCTCATGAGATGAATGGTATGTGTTAAACATAAAGAGATTAATAATAGTATTTTTACATTTTCGTTTTTGGAATAAATCCCAGTGTCTAATTAAAAGAATATGTGGTGGGCCGGGTGTAGTGGCTCACGCCTATAATCCCAGCACTTTGGGATACCAAGGTGAGAGGATTGCCTGAGTCCATGGGTTCGAGACCAGTCTGGGCAACTTGGCGAGACCTCATTTCTACAGTAAATCAAAAAATTAACCAGGCGTGGTGATATACACCTGTAGTCCCAGCTACTTGGAAGGCTGAAGTGAAAGGATTGCCTGAGCCCAGCAGGTTGAGGCTGCAGTGGCAGTGAGTGTACAACTGCACTCCAGCCTGGGTGACAGAGTGAGACTCCGACTTAGGAAAAAAAAAAAAGAATATGTGGTGATGGTGACAATAGTGGGGATGGGGATGGGGATGGTTATGGTTGTGGATGGTGGTAGTGATGACGGTGGTAGTGATGGGATGATGGTGGTGATAATGATGGTGGTAGTGGTGGTAAGGAGGGAGGAAGAAGAGGAGACATTCAGGGATTCAACAGAACAAAACTAAAATCATATTTAAATAGCTCAGTATGCAGTAGGATCCCTGGTTTTTTGTTTTTTGTGTTTATAACTTTCAAAGAAATACCTAGAACCTGCCCTTGGAAAGAGAGCTTTGAAGTAGTAGAATAAACACAAAACACATAACTTTGTTTACTTTTTTTCTCCATGTACCTCTACTAAATTATATAAATGGAAAATTCTATTTCATAGAATTCTATTTCAGAATTATTTCAATTCTAAAGGCAGCCTTTGTTTGGTCCGTAGCCCCCATTTACTCTTGTAAAGCCTTGAGGCAGAGGACCATCTGTAAGAGTGCAGAAGTGAAGTATTTATCAGCATCAGTGGCTTATGTTTTCCACCTAGTTTTTTTTCTCTCCTTTTTTTCCATTCTACTCTTTTCAGGTTTGACTACTATATTAAATTCATTACTTACCTTGCTCTCTTAATTGCCTCACAAAGTTTATAAATTTCTTATTTTCATGGGGTGTAGCTCAAAATGTGAAAACCTATTATTTGTTTTGCTTACAAGCAACAAAATTTCCCCTGCATTCTATCATCTCATGATGTCAAAAATAAATATTTTTGACTCATTTTGGGTATTCATATTATTTATAGTTTTTTATTTTTATTATAAATGTAGAACATTCTAAAAGTCATCTAGGTTGAAGGATTGCATATGTTAATATTGTTTTACAGTATATAGAAAACTCATTAGGTTTTATGTTTTTTCACCTCGAAACAATGTAGTTCTTTGTCTTTGACTCTTCATTTTGAACAATAAACTTTTTTTTTTTTGAGTTGAAGTCTCATTCTGTCGTCCAGACTGGAGTGCAATGGCACACTCCCGGCCACCGCAGCCTCGACCTGCTGGCCTCTGACGATCTTTCTGCCTCAGCCTTCCAAGTAGCCAGAACTACAGGTGCATGCTACCACGCCTGGCTAATTTTATTTATTTATTTATTGTAGAGAAAAGATCTCGCCAAGTTGCCCAGGTGGGTCTCAAACCCACGGGCTCAGGCAATCCACTCACCTTGGCCTTCCAAAGTGCTGGGATTATAGGCTGAGCCTGGCCATAAGCTAATTTGACTATACAATACCTTTGCTCAATTTCACTAATAATTAGGAAAATGCAAATAAAAACCACAATGAGATATGATTTCACACCCATTAGAATGGCTATTCATAAAACAAAAACAGAAAAAATGTTGGCAAGGATATGGATAAATTGGATCCCTTACGTATTGTTGGTGGGAATGTAAAGTGGTACAGCCACTGGAAGACAGTATGGCATTCCTCAACAATTACATAGAATTACTATATAATCTTAACAATTCCATTTCTAGGTGTAACTCAAAAGAATTGAAAACAGGGAATAGAACAAGTAATTTGGACACCAGTGTTCATGGCAGCATTATTCACAGTAGTAAAAAGGAAGAAGCAACCCAGGTGTCCATCAGTAGATGCATGAAGAAGCAAAATGTGTTATCTTCATATAACAATATTTTCAGCAGTGAAAACAAAGTCCTGACGTGCTACACAACCTGGAGAACCTTGAAAGCATTGTGCTAGCCGGGCTTGGTGGCTCAGCCTGTAATCCCGCACCTTGGGAGGCCGAGGTGAGTGGATTGCCTGAACCCGCAGGTTCAAGACCCGCCTGGGCAGC